>NC_134489.1:74629512-74664512 GCF_040206685.1 Ascaphus truei
GTTCTACTACTGCATTCTTTCTGCTGTAAAAATGATTGTCCTAAAATGGTTCCTGTCCTGTTCAAAATCCTAAAATTACAGGCTACTTGCAAAATGCTTCAGGCACACTTCAAACTGATCAGGCTTCTCAGACAATATATGTTTGTTACATTTGATCAACTTTGGAGTTTAAAAGTTCATATTTGTGGGAAAAGATACTCTGCCTTCATGTGTTGAATTGGCTGCACTGAATAGTGGTGCAGAGGATCACTATACTCTTCCAGATTTACAGGGCATAACAGCAATGCTTTAGGATGTAGAAGTGTATATTCATTCTCTGTTGCTTTGTGCTGCAGAATTTTTTGGAGTTTAAAGCTGCACGTCCCATGGTTCCCATCCTTTATAAAAAATAAAAAAAATGAGATCACCACAGCTTTGCTTTTTCTCTGCTCCTGGGACCTCTTTTCCTGAGATACTGATTGGTGAAGGAGCCAGGAACCAGCGTTCAAACAGGTGAAATCAAATGGTCATAGGAAGCAGCAATGTCCTCTGTTGCTGCTTTATGTTGATCCGCGTAACGTGAGCTGTAAATAGCATGGTTTAGCTCCAGTGACCCCTGTCCCACGTTTTTCCACCGTTTTAATAAAAGTATGCCATACCTGTGAGCACATTACCTACATACGGAACAAGGGTTAATACAGAGCTCTCAAGCTGGCCCACTTTTCACTTCGCAAGGGTCCCTCAAATGAACAATATCTTCCCTCAATCCGTCCCCATATACACTGGCGACACACTTTATTCGAGCTCGGCTAGTCCCACGAATTCGGGTATACCCGGGTGTATTGAGGTTTGTGACTGTTTTCTGCCCGAGTGCATTGAGGTATTTTCCAAGCAGGGATTGAAGCATTTTATTCCGGCTGGCTGCAATACTGCACAGTATATATATATACTGCATTACAATTCATGAATTTATGCCATCTGGTAGACACGCGAAGCATTGCAGCCTATTAAATCCTAATCATTATCATTTAACAGATCAGCCGCCCGTCAGCAAGGCATGAACCCAGGCTGGGAAGGCAAACGCAACGGGGTTTGTCAGAGGTGAGGAGCGGCGCATTCCAGGTATCTGCCAGGTACATACTGGGTATTTGCTCGAATAAAGTGTGTCGGTGCAGTACCATCTGTCACAAACGGCACACACGTGAGCACGTGATTTAGATATGCAACCAGGGTTAATATACTCGGCTACTGTAGCACAGCGGTGCGCAAAATGGGAGGCGCACCCACAAAGGGGGGATGCAAGATTTGATAGGGGGAGCACGGCGGTTCTAGAGGCCCCACTCCCTTCCCCAACGCATTAAAATGAAATGCCGGAGGAGGCGTGAGGCCTCTGTATCGTCCCTTACCTGCTGGGTCTTCGGCGACACGTCGCCATGGCAACGCAGCGTCAAATGACGCAGTGGGGTCACGTCACATGACCCCACGGCGTCATTTGACACCGTGTTGCCATGGTGACGCGAAAAATGACGCGGCGGGGTCACGTCTTGTGAAGTCACATGACCCACGAAGTCATTTGACGCCGGGTTCTAACTGAGGGTGGGGGGCGCAAACGCTGGTGCTCCCAGGCAAGGGGTGCACGCCAAAAACGCCAATGAGTTAATATTAATCCTTTATTCAATTGTAATCATATCTATCTGCTGCTACCACCCAAGAAGTATACAAAATATGTCATTAATATATCTCTGCCAGCGTCTCGGGTCTCAGTTGATTATAGAAAAAACTATGCACTTAGACCACAGAAATCTGTTGTAGCAAAATGTGTCAGAAAATATAAATACTCAACAGAATGTGCAACAGTTCATTCAGAGCCCAAAAGCATTACTTATTACATATTTTAATATATAAAGCATCTGTTGAAAACAAAAAAAGATGTTGTTACATGAGCGGAACTGAATGCTTTTCATTTTACTGCAGCTCCCATTTGTGTTGCTAAATTGGACTAAAGTTTTTAGCAATTGGCTGCATGACTCAATAGTCCTATTCTTTTGAGCTTTCTCTATTAGAGTTCTGTGACACGGTCTGTATTGGGTAACAAATGACAGTAAGCCTTTTGTCCAACTTTGTATACATATTATGTGAAACAGGATCAGAGCCAAAGTCAAGTGCACTCAGTCATAAAGTGCCTTTTCCTTAAAGTCACCTAGCTTAAATTAGACTGGTACACATCTACCTGCTTTGATTTTCCGAGCACATTATATCCGCTGAGTGCTTTCTGTATGTTGATATGTAGCTGCACATTATGGCAATTTTAGAAGTGCAGAATCATAGCTACTGTATGAGCCCACCATAACACATTTCTGTGTTTTGATTGCTGGCAGTATAAACTGTGGGAAATTTTGCTGTCTGCACCATATTAAAAAGGTGTAATAAGAATTTTCTTAAAGGCAGACTACACCACAAGTGTAAGTTCCCTTCTCATACTTGGCTCTCCATAAACAGGAAGATGATTTAATAACATTCTTTCTAGTAGTATAGATACATCTAACACTGGTAATAAATCATTACTTATAAAACTCTATCCTAAATCACATGGTTTTTATATTAAAATCATACTTATAAACCCCCCCCTCCCCCAACTGTTGCCACATGTAGAGCCATAAATCACATCACATTATGTGACAATTGGAGAGTTGCACAACACTGAACATTTCAGTATACAGTACAGAGCATAAGGTCCACTACTTGGTATCATTTTCTTTTTAATATTTTATTGTTCAGCTTTTTTTTAAATATATTAAACACGGTTAATATAAGGTAGGCGTGACCAACTCCAGTCCTCAAGGACCCCCGATAGGTCAGGTTTTAAGGATATCCCTGATTCAGCACAGGTGACTCAATAAGTGGTTCCGTTCCGAATGACTGAGCCATTAATTGAGCCACCTGTGTTGAAGCAGGAATAGCCTTAAAACCTGACCTGTTGGTGGCCCTTGGGGACTGGAGTTGGCCACTCCTGCTATGGGGCATACTTTAGGCCTGGTCCCCAGTGGCCGCTGTGGCGCGCACTACTGCGTGCACGCCACATACCACAGCACAACCCTCTATGGGGCTGACCCAAGTGGCTGTGTGTGTGTGTGTCTGGGCACTCAAAGCGCTGTGACGTGTACGCTGGCAGGAAGACAAGAGTGGTTGGCGTGCACCAATGAAAGGGCAGATATGCCCCACCATGACCCCGTTCCCCCGCGCTCCCCTACTGATTGCCGATTGTGGCTTTAAACTATGCACGTGCCGTGCAGCAGTGAGGACTGGGGCAGTAGCCTAAGAATGGATACAGTCAGTGGTGGGATTCTGCCAGTTCGCACCGGTTTATGCGAACCTGTTACTAAAATTTCACAAGTTCGCCGAACTGGTGCTTAATTCTCTTACCTTCATTCACCTGTCAGGGCGGGGGGCGGTGTCTGACAGCATCTCCCTACATCTATTTCCCTGCAAATCCTCTCAATATGGCCACGTGGCGTCAAATGGCACCGCGTTGCCAGGCCAACGGGAACGCCACGTGACGTAACCGCATCACGTGATGTCCGTTGCTATGGAAACAAGATGCTATGTGGCCATTTTGAGAAGGTAAATAGATGCCGGAAGATGCTGTTAGACGCCGCCAGCCGCCCAGGTAAAAAACGGTTGTTACAAATGTGTAATCCCACCACTGGATACAGTAGTGTGTGAGCAGCCATTACATGTTTTGCACAGTACATCTTAAAAGTACAGTTCTTCCTGCTAATATTTTTTTTTTTTTTTTTTTACATTGATGGGAAGCAGAAGGTTCCCCATAGCTGAAGGTGCCACAATGTCATTTAAATATCTTGCGTAACGCATGCCAATTATAAGCCGTGGTGTCATCTGTCTTGGCTTCCCTTTGGCCTACGTGACACGGGCATTTAAACAACCAGGGAATACCCAGTGATACCTTTCCCAGTAGGTATCTTGGGGGTTACATATATCTATATACAGCTAAACCCCGTTATAACGCGCCTCGTTATACCGCGATTCGGTTATAACGCGGTTTTCCCGTGGCTCCCGTTTAAAAAAAAAAAAAAAAAATGTAAATTTTTTTTTTCATTTTTTTTTTTGCACACTGCACACACTCACTGCACACACTCACTGCACACACACTGCTCATTGCTCACACTGCCACACTGCACACTGCACACACACTGCTCATTGCTCACACTGACACACTGCACACACACTGCACACTGCACACACACTGCTCATTGGACACACTGCACACACACTGCACACTGCACACACACTGCTCATTGCTCACACTGCACACACTGACACACTGCACACACACTGCTCATTGCTCACACTGCACACACTGACACACTGCACACACACTGCACACTGCACACAATTATTATATAGAAATAAACAGACAATTGCACTTTAACAGATGTATTTTGCCTGTACAACGTCTTGTGACTTTTGTTTCACAAAGTTAAGGGGGTGGGAAGTCATTGTGCTGTGGGGGGTGGCGGGGCCCTGCGCTGCGGCTACGGCGGGCCCTGTACTGCGGCGGGGGGGGGGGGTTAGCGGCCTGTGTGTGTGAGTGCGAGTGCCTGTCTGTGTGTGTGTGTGTGAGTGCGTGAGTGCCTGCATGTGTGTGCGCGCGTGTGTGTGTATGAGTGCCTGTGTGTGTGTGTATGTGTGTATGTATGAGTGCTCCAGCCCGAGTCCGTGGAGGGAGGGGGGGGGGAGAGTAGCGGGTCCCTCCTGCAGCCAGTGGAGGGAGTGGGGGGAGAGTAGCAGCTCCCTCCTGCCGTCCGGGGAGGGGGGGGGGGGAGAGTAGCAGCTCCCTCCTGCAGTCCGGGGAGGGGGGGGAGAGTAGCAGCTCCCTCCTGCAGTCCGGGGAGGGGGGGGGGGAGAGTAGCGGGTCCCTCCTGCAGCCCGTGTAGGGAGGGGGGGGGAGAGTAGCAGCTCCCTCCTGCAGTCCGTGGAGGGAGGGGGGGGAGAGTAGCGGGTCCCTCCGCTCAAGCCACGCCCCCCCTCCCTGTCAAACCTCCCACCTCCCGCTCCGGCTCTTACACTTACTTACACACACACTCAGACACTTACACACACGCGAGGGCCCTGTGCTGCGGCGGGCTGGGTGGGGGGGGGGGGGTTAGCGGTCTTCCGGAGACTGCTTACCTGTCTCCAAAGCTCTCTCAAGTGACTCTACACAGACGGGGGGTGGGGTCGGAGCAGAGGAAAGGCCGCGACCAGCACCACCACCCGCTCCCCCCCCTCCTCCCGCGCAGGCAGCGGGAGCGCCAGGGACAGCGGTGGGGAGAAGAAACCCCCCGCTACCACCTCCATGCAGGCAGCGGGATCTGAGGTAAGCGGCGACCTGAGGGACATCCCCGCTCCCATCTCCTGCCCCGCGGGCTGTCACGCGGTGACAGGGGGAAGCGGGGACAGGAGGGACATCCCCGCTCCCATCTCCTGCCCCGCGGCCTGTCCTGCGGTGACAGGGGGAAGCGGGGACAGGAGGGACATCCCCGCTCCCATCTCCTGCCCCGCGGGCTGTCCCGCGGTGACAGGGGGAAGCGGGGAGCGGAGGGACATGCCCGCTCCCATCTCCTGTCCCGCGGGATGAATATGCGCTAAAGCGCGGCGGCCATTTTTTTTCCACGACCCCGTTAGTAACGCGGTGGTCTCGGGGTGGACCCCAAGACCCGCGTTATAACGGGGTTTAGCTGTATCTATCTCAAAAAAAGGGGGACGAAGGCAAGCGAAACCGCTGCTTTAATACATTATTCTATATTTTTAAAGATTGTATTCAAAACATGTATATGTTCATTGGAAAATGTACTTTGGATTCCCAAATCAAAACCCCCTAGAGAAATGTATGACATTCCGTCAATTTCTTGCTCTCTTCTACTGGGACATATGGATCAAAAATAGCTGGTTCAACTCTAAGCCCCCAAATGCTCCCACTATTTTCCAGGCCACAATTTCCAGATAAATGTGAACACAGAAATGTATCTTCTTGGTAAGAGACAAGAATAAGAAGACCTTTAAAAAAAAAAAACTATTGATTCTGGAACATTAAAATCTTTTACTGAATTACAAATAAAATATAATCTTCCCAAATCTGAATTTTTCCGCTTCCTAGAACGAAGACATTTCATAGTTTCTCTGAATTTACCTAGGAATAGATTGAGAGAACTTTCTTGTTTTGAGAAATTGTGCATGGATTCCACCTTTTATGAAAGTATCTATATATCTCAAATGGAAATCACACTGACACACACACACATATTCTTATTTGGGATAAAGAGCTAGGTATAAGTATACCACTAGAAGAATTGGAAACAATATCAACAAACACCTCAGTTTGATTTGTACTAATATAAAAGTGAATGGATCTAAAATCCTGCTTCATGGGATCTAGATAAGTTACATAAAATATACCCACAATATTCCTACAGATGTTGGAGAGGATGTGGTAAAATTGATACAATATCTCATATCTGGTGGTTTTGTCCCAAACTTCGTCCAAGATATTTGATCGAAGAACTAACCAATTAAACAATTTCAAGAGATCCATTTACAGCATTATTTTATTTAAAAAAATCCCAAAATATTCCATACCGTTTCCAAATATTGACTTCACACACATTAATCCGCCACCAGATACACCAGAAGTTCCAACTCCTGGGAAAAGGAAGAACCACTACCAATGACGATGATTTTAGGAAACTTAAAAAAAGTTAATCATTTGGCTCCCCTGGGAATCTTCACACTAACCACAACAAATGCTCAAGAGTGACCACACAAAGAATTCCCACTAATTTGCACACTAGCCCAATCATCAAAACATTATTTAAAGGAGTATGTCCAAAAATCCATATAGGAAACCGGGAAGGGATAAAACACAAAAACAAAAAATTATTTAATAATCTCTACTAACTCTTCTAAGTAACAAAAATCTTTATATAAGCTTTTATGTATGTAATAAAATCATTTAAAAGAGATAGTGCTGGAGTATGTAATTATATGCTCCTTAGTAAATGCAGATACATGCATATAATTATATAGTATATATGAAGTGAGTATAATTATACCCACTCCACACCAATGCAGGACTGGTAGATGTAGCTATATACTGTCCATAGTAGATAACTTCACACAATATTCAGGTAAGTAATTAAGTATACCTAGTGTCTTCTATGCAGGATATTATACCCATAGACTGTGGCTACTAATAGACCAAGAAACGGCACTGTGTAATTGACAAACACCAGTAAACTTATCATAATCGTGGAGATAATATGCACCTCCAGTATTGGATTAATACCACTGTGACAGGGTAAATAAAAGCCACCAGTTATATTCCTGGAAAACCTATGTCTAGTCTGCAGTGCAGCACTGACTAGGTTAAACTTCAGCTGGGAACCTCAGGACAATTAGTTGGATTCCAGTCGCCTAATCAAGGTGTGTTAAAAACCAGGTTGTAGACACATGGAGTTGGCTGTTGATGAGAGAGGAGTAAGCTGCTAAAGTGATTCCTGAAAACAAGGTCTGAGTAGCAAAGTAGTGAAACTGAACTGTCTGTCCCCTGCATAGAAAAAGGGTAGCTACCTTATATATAGACTGTCTGCTAAAGAGAAACTGTTTTGTTCGGTTTGCTGAAGGAAAAGCCATTTTCGTTTGTTTCTGAAAAAGAGCTATTTTTGTTGTGCGTGCTGTATATTGTTCAAGGCAAAATAAAACAGCCTTGTCAAGAAACCCACGTGTGTAGTTGCATGTACCCTGCAACAACCACCCAATTACTTACCTGAATATTGTGTGAAGTTATCTACTATGGACAGTATATACTGTAGCTACATCTACCAGTCCTGCATTGGTGTGGAGTGGGTATAATTATACTCACTTCATATATACTATATAATTATATGCATGTATCTGCATTTACTAATGAGCATATAATTACATACTCCAGCACTTTCTCTTTTACATGATTTTATTACATGCATAAAAGTTTATATAAAGATTTTTGTTACTTAGAAGAGTTAGTAGAGATTATAAAATAATTTTTTGTTTTTGTGTTTTATCCCTTCCCGGTTTCCTATATGGATTTTTGGACATACTCCTTTAAATAATGTTTTGATGATTGGGCTAGTGTGCAAATTAGTTGGAATTCTTTGTGTGGTCACTCTTGATCATTTGTTGTGAAAATGGTTTGTTCCCCATGCACCGCCATGTTTAATGTTACTAATGAATATTAAGGTATATATATATATTGTACATTTATTATTAGATGGAAATATATATGAATTATACCATGTCCCTCTCAACTTCCCTTTCCTCATCCCTATAATTTTTTTTGAATCCCTCCCCATTCACCTTTATAATTTCTGAAAATTTTCAAAATAGTTAATAACAAATATAATCTTTTAAGCGCGATATGTATGATATACTTTGAAACCCAAGACAATTCCTTTTTGTTTTTTTGTTTTGTGCGTAGGTATAGGGTGTGAATGTCTCACTATTGAATAGTGATTGGAATTCCCTGTCCTTTGGAGCCTCGCTAAATGAGTTGAGATGAGGATGACATTAAAGTTCAGTTTAGACAAATATGTTTTTGGTGCATGAAAGTCCTTGAAACTTAAATTACATTTGTCTTTTGGAACCAGCCAGTCTGCAGGTCATGAGGTCTCCTTTCATCTCTATTCTACAGTACACGGCAGGGAGGTTTTGACTAGTGGGACGGTTCTTTGGTAGGGGTCATCTCGGATGAATAGACATCTGAATATTTGTGCAGGAACAATGCTGGCAGCATCACATCCGATGGATAAGAAAAGGAGTCGGTTCTTTTGTTTGTCAAGGAGTGTACATTTTTTACATGGCAGGCTCTGACATCTAAAATATACAGTGCATGCCTCATGTGAAATCTCCGAGATTTTAGGCCTGGTTGAAATTGATCCGAAGTTCTGAAAGGGATCTTTTTCTTCATAGGAAGTTTTTTTTTTTTTTTTTTAAATTGTTTATTTTGAACATTTTCATAAATAATAAAGGTGAATGTTTGTTTTGTTTTTAAACAACCTAGCTGGTAAAGTAGATGATCTCCTTGGTTTGAAAGGTTTTTTTTTTTTTTTTTTTTAAATAACTACTTGGAGAAAAAATAGACACTAGAAACTTCCTGCCAAAAAGACTTTACAAGATCTCTATACAGGTAGTCCTCGCTATCCAACGTTTCACGTACAATGAATGGCATATCCAACACTTTACAATGCAACCCTATGGGCCGTTTTCCGACGCCTGAATGTGTTATACAAGGCTCACCGCCACTGATTTAACATGGGACTCACTTTACAACGGTTTCACTATCCAACGCTATGTCCAGAACGGATTCCTTTGGATAACCAATGACTGCCTGTATATGCTCTTCTTCAAAGCAGCAGAGACTTACTGCTTTATTGCAGTTCCACAGATCAGGCAGTTTTTCTTAACTTATCAATATAATTTGCTTCGTTTGAACCATTCAGTCACTCTTAATGTAAGAATTTTACTTGTGTGTATTTAAATTCTTAAGATATGAATATATTTGTACTTTCACCAGGTCCTATGAAATTAATTCTTGCTAGATACTTTTACTTCATCTTTCTGACTAATGATAGAATATGAATTACTTGCTGCAAAACAACAAATGGAAAAAGTATCCATCGACAATTTGCCCGTGGGTGCAAGCGTTCCCATGACAGGATTGGTAAAGGTTGTAAAAGCATTTGGTTGCCATGGGAATATTAAAAGTTTGAAAATAATTTACATCTAACTCCTTAAACATAGCACCATTCTGTTTGTATCTTGGGAGGGGGGAGGACTTTCCCTTTAATCACCTATATTCACGGATCTCGACACGTGGAATTTACTTCGGCAGTTCTTTGTTTGCCTTCCCTTCTTTTGCTTGTGCAACTTTACTCTTGCAGCATTCTCAACATAGCATCAGAAAGGACCTCAGAGGACAACGGTGCTGTTATTTCTATTTCCAATTAGGTCTTATTTCTATACTTGCAGTAGCATACTGACTGGATGAAGAGCAAGTAATTTGGGATTTACTTGGCTTCTGATTATTAAGAGGCTTTCGGGAAAGAAAGAGGCATTGTGTGCCATAGCTGAGGTATTCCTTAGCAACCACTGGCATTCTTTCTGCAAAATCCAAGCCGTAGTTTATATTTTAGTGCACAATTAAAGCACCCGTCCAAAGAGCAATCTCTTCTTGGGCCACGGGCAGTGCCAAGTTTAGCAGTTTAAATGTAGATGGTTTGCACCATTTTAAATCAAATTAAACAAGTGGATGTATTTGTAAATACTTGAAAGAAAATTCTTGATGTCTCCAAAGTCAACAAATGCTCTGGAGTGTTTTTACTATATTTACTAGGTCTCTTATGGGATGAGACTATTTGCAGTCGGTTGTATGTACAGGTTAATTGTTGATCCTTTTCCCTCTATTCGTTTGAAGTACATTAATTAGCAGATAAGATTAGCATTAAAAAAGGCCCAAAGAAATTAGAAACCTACTCATTTTTATACAAGAAGCAAATACATGAATTTCACTTTAAAGGGGGCGTGAATCTTTCTAAGTCAGTTGTTTCAATTGCTTATTTGTTCTTTCCCTGCTACGTAGACCTGCCCCATTTAATATAGCGTTGAAAACAAATCTAGTATCCTCACTTCCACCCATCTCTCTTTGGTTGTTTGTTTAATGCTCAGATTTAAGTGTGCAAACCTCCTAACAGCGTAACAACAAATGCGAATAATGGTATGTAATCATGTGCTAATTTTTGGGAGACTATTTTCAAGAAGCAGTTCCCCCTCTGTCTCTCTTCCCACCCCCCCCCCCACCTTTTAGTGTGGATGAAAAGCAGGGGGTCTCAGGTGCTGAACCACTTTAATTTCAGTTCCTGGGACTTTGTGAACCCCCCCCATACCCACCCACGCCCTAACCGGGAAAGGTACCATGGCACTTTCTTATAGTAATATCCAGCGTCACGTGAGCCAATAGGAAGCAGCGGCAGATGACGGGGCTTCCTGTTGACACACAGGAGATTTAAACATCCGTTTTATTTCCCCTCTAGGGGTCAGTAGTAGCGATACCTTCAGTGGTAAGTATCTCAGGAAGCAGGGAGGTCCCGGTGCTCTGGGTTTCCCTGCATCCCATCCATGTAACCATAGGGTGGAAGAGAGGAGGGTTTAAAAAAGAATGAGTAGGGAAACTGCACCTCCTTTAAAGAAGCATTAAACCCCTGACCTTACACCTGCTGTACAGACCAAGTTTCTGAATGTCTCTCTGCGATATCATCCTGGATGGCCCTCCGCCGACTTAAACTTAACATGGCAAAAACAGAGCTCCTCATATTCCACAAACAGAAGGGGAGAAGACTCCTGCTCAGCCTAATGATGCTATATCTAGAGGGGTGCATCTGGGCATAAGATCTTTTTCTGTTTTTCCTGCCTCCTCATATTTCATCTCAAACCTGGCCCCACTACCTCCTTCCACATTACTTTTGGAAGTTCTGGCATACACCCAGTAGTGCAAGCACGCTGCCTAGGGGTCACACTCGACTCCTGTCTCTATCTAAAGGTATCTAAAACCTGTAGTTTTTTCCTCTGCAATATCACAAAGACACGCCCTTTCCTCTGTTGCTCGACTGCTAAATCTCTGACACAGGCACTTATTGTCTCCAGTCTCGATTACTGTAACCTCCTGCTGTCCGGCCTTCCCGCCTCTCACATGTCTCCCCTGGAATCTATCTAAACGCTGCTGCCATAATCACACTACTCTTTCCTAAATCTGTCTCAGCGTCTCCCCTGCTGAAATCCCTCTCCTGTCTTCCTATCGCATCTCGCACTCAATTCTCCTCCTCACTTTTAAATCTTTACACTCTTCTGCCCCTCCTTACATCTCAGCCCTAATTTCTCGCTATGCACCATCCCGACTCTTGCGTTCTGTTCAAGGATGTTTTCTCTCTACCCCCTTTGTATCTAAAGCCATCTCCCGCCTCCATCCTTTCTCACTGACTGCTGCACACCTCTGGAATGCCCTTCCCCTCAATACCCGACTAGCACCCCCTCTATCCACCTTTAAGACCCACCTTAAAACACACCTGCTTAACTAAGCATATGAGTAGCTCCGTGGCGAATACTATACACCTGATACATAAAGCTTGGCCCCTTGCAGACGCACTTACCAGAATGCCCTCCTACGATCTCTGTACGTTCTTCCTACCTACCAATTAGATTGTAAGCTCTTCGGAGCAGGGACTCCTTTTCCTAAATGTTACTTTTATGTCTGAAGCACTTATTCCCATGATCTGTTATTTGTATTTGTTATTTATATGATTGTCGTGTGTATTACTACTGTGAACACCATGTCCATTAATGGCGCTATATAAATAAATAAATACATACATACATTAAAACTACTGTAGGTATTACATTTTCTGAAATTGATACTAATAAATGTAGAGATAGAGGAGCATTAGAATAGTGGCTAAAATGATGTTAACTGAGGGTAAGTTGGCTCATTTATCATTTAAGTCTGTAGAAAATCCAGGGCTGCCTGCGAGTGAAACTTATGCCATGTACTTTTTATTTTATTTATTTATAAAATGTTTTACCAGGAAGTAATACATTGAGAGTTACCTCTCGTTTTCAAGTACAGCTGCACCCCGTTATAGCGCGGTCCACAGGGGCCACCCGATCCGACCGCGTTTATAACTGGGGTCGCGCTAAAAAAAAAATTAAATGGCCGCCGCGCCCGATCGGAAGGAGGAGGCCGGAGTGAGGCGCCGGCAGCCCCAGCACTTCCCCACCACGATCCCCACCACGATCCCCCAGCAGCCCCACCACGATGCCCCAGCGCAATATAAACCCACCTCCCAGTAAAACACCCGCCGCACCGAGACCGAGGATTAGCAGAAAGGGAACCAAAGGGGCACGAGCAACAGCCGAGATGGAACAATGGGTAGTCGCACAAGGGGCGTGGCCAACGCCCATGCTGCCAATGGGAAAAAAACCACAAATACGAAATGACCAATGGGAAGAGATTTACAACCCTGTGTTGCCAAGCAGAATAAAGAAGGCAACAAGACAAACCCTAGATTACCCTCACATAGTGAAGATGACTGAAGCTCTAATAAATGGTGTTTCAATAGAAAATAAATCTTTAGGATCCAGTGATTCCCATGCCCGCCGCAGGACCTCTGGGTTAGAGAGCAGTAGTATGGCGCGTGACTTTGGCTGGCCCACAAAACCGCAGGCTGGGTGAAGGGAAGGGGTCGGTTTGCGTTTCACGTCTCGTTCTGAGTAGCAGTCCTCGCCCCCTCGCCTCTTTGGTTTTAGTCCCATGTGGCATCAGGAGGAGGCTTGGAGTGCAAATCCGGGCTGCTCCAATGGGGAGGGAGATGTTCAATGCACCCGGTTGCTAAGGATACCAATCTCCTACCTGGGCTCCTTTTGTGGAGCAATGGTGATCCAGAAATCCTAATAGGAAATAATGTGTGTGCGCGTGTGCGTGTATATATATGATGTTTGAATTTGATGTGAAATTAATATCGCATGACTCTTTGAAAATAGAAACCTTCATTATTCACACAAATGAAATTATAACGTGTGTGTAATGTATATTTTGCTTTTACTGTTTTCTAAAAATGAGCCTTTAGTAGTGATAGAAACCTCACAGACTTGAAGGGAAGTCATTGAGAACTGTTGGTGGTACAGGTACCTTATTCAGTGTATTAAACAGTCCCGAAACAGCAAAAATCAGTATAGCAGCAGTCGAGTGTATTTGTTTTTTTGCTTTAAATGTTGTACATTTGGAATGTGCTCCTCCTTTATCTACATCCTTATTCGCCCGTTGGTTCACACCCTTTTCTTTGTGTTGGTTAAAGGTTAGGCTCTCACCTGTTGTACAAAGACGTAGTTTAGATTTTAGTGTACAAGTCAAGCACCCATCCCAGATCTTGTTACTAAACAAAATGCTCTCAGGGGAATATGTTTGTGTGTATATATTTATATTAAAGCTTTGATATATTTAGACAAACTGGTAGAATAATGACTGCAAATTACACAAAATAAAGGGTTATAGTGAATAAATTACATTGACAGAATCTGTTCATAAATATGGCAAAATAATAGCGATTATCAACAATTATATTAAGATATAATAAAAAAAAAAGTATACTGATGCAGGCATTCTGATATAGCATATAAAAGATATGTGAGCATGTCACGAAAGGGGATGAACCTAATCCCTAATCTAGCAATACATGCTGATTTTCTTGCTTCCACACTTTATTTGTTAAATATATAGCCTATTTATTTTTCCAATATAGTAAAAATCTATTTTATTGTAACAATGTTTCCCACTCCCCCCCCCCCCAATCTCATATTGGCCCCTTACGTGAGGAAACTGCCCCATGTTGCATGTAATGTAGTGTGGTGCACCTGCTGGCTTACAGGACTCCTGAGTCTTCCGTGGTGATATGGGAAATTACATCAGGACTGGCTCGTGAGGTGATGCTGAGAACTACTCACATCTAGTACAGCGCCTCCATCTCTTCCAGGTCCCCACGACAGCAGTGAGGAGTCTCTGGAAGAGAACCTCTGGGTGCAGCTTCTCCCTGAATGACTCCACTCTCAGGCAAGAAGGTTCTTTCAAATTGGACATCCTTTATTGCCATCTTTACTGGCAGACTGTCCATCATTGCGGTCGGTCTCTAGCTGCACATCATCAAGGTTGCCCACCACAAGGAAGTCACTGGACACCACTCCTAGTCAGGGCCCTAGAAGCTGTCCTTGCTCTTCCCTTACTCTCTAATAGAGTAAGGGGAATAGTCTGCCCACCTCTCCCCTAGGGGAGGGCCACAATCCTTGCCAGAGCCCTGGCACTGTGTTGGGTCAGACAGTCTCATTCAAGTGGGATGAGACACTCACACACACTTCAACACTAAATTCAGGAAGTTATGCATACTATATAGCTCCAGTAGGCACCACCCATGTGTCACTGTAATTGGACACAGAGCATGATGTCACTTCCTTCACTACACAATACACATCACAGGGGATGAGGGCAAGCCTCATGATTATTCCTGGCAAACCTGCCATTTTAACAGGGATTATTGCACAGGAGGAGAGAGGCATGTAACCCCAAAATTACACAGGGCTACATTATATATCGCACTGTTAATGAAATAATTAACATATCTGGAAAGTGAAATGGATTATAAACTAGGAGAATTGTATTTTTGTGACAAAAGCAGTTGTTGCAATGAGCACTTCATTGCCAGGGGGGCTTGCAAAGCACTGGTCAGACGAGTATATAATTTGATTCGCACTTGGAAAAATATGTACATGAAAAAACTTGGCATGCCACTTCCAAAGAGCATATATACTGTATTTAGGCAGCATGGGACATTTGGCTGCGGCCATTTTGCCGCAGATTAACCCTCCACCGCAGCCGATTCGCTGCTGGAATTGCCACCGCCGGCCGCTTCTAAGGTAAGTTTTATTACTGGTTTCGGTACAGGGTTCATTTAAGGGGTTTTAGTGGTTTGGGTAGCGGGTTCATTTTGAGGGTTTTAGCGCTATGGGTAGGGCGTTTTTAGTGTAAGGGCTTAGGGTAGGGGGTTTACTTACCTTAGGGACCGGCGGTGAAGTGGCTGGCAGTGGCAGCCGCTTCCGGCGGCGGAGAGTCGTAGTGAAGCGCCGGTTGCCATTTGGTCATGGCGAAAAGCCCGCGTCCAAAATGTCCTAGACCGCAGTACATGATACTCTAATTCCCAATAACTTTACTTTGTCCTTCCTTAAGAGGACACCTGTAATGGTGAACCTGCTGAAACATGCACATGAATGTTGCTCTTCTGGTAAAATAGCTTAATTTTCCATGCAGTTTCCTGCTTTTTCGAGAGTCAGATTAGAGAGTTTATTTAAACCCAGTGGAATGAATGCGTGACGATTGTTTTTAACTTCTGCCTGTAACATGTTTTTCAAGACTTCATAACACTCTGCTGCCAAAGAGGAATGCAGTGCATTGCTTTATCCAACAGAATTCTTGAAATCCTGAACGGTTAAGCTTTTTCTCTAGATTCTTGTTTCCTGCAATCTGCTCTTATAATGTCTCACTGACATTAACATAGGTGCATTTATTTTTATAAAGGGGGTTCTTTTCATATTATCATAGGTCTATTAAATATGGCAATCTTATCAGGAAAGCAGCCCAACTCTTAGGGTTAAAATGTTTATTTTGAGGCTAAACATACAATAATAATAACAGGGGCATAGCTAAAGCCCGGGGGCCCGCGCTCTTGAGGGGCCCGCACTCCCTACCCCTGTCAGCGGCCCATCGCTCTCTTCAGACAGGCGAGGGGCGGAGGAGATGGTATTCAGCGGCGGGCCCCTGGCCTTAAACAGAAACCGGCAGAGGAATCAGCAGCTGTTAGAGAGCAGGACAGCAGGGGAGGAGCACACTCTAGCAGCAGACACCAGAAGTAAGGCTGCGGCCAGGGTGGCGCAGGCGCTCATGCACGGCGGTGCAAGCAAGCAGCAAATTCAAATTTGCTTTCTTGGCAAGCAGCTAAGCGCCGCACATGCTCGGGCGCTTGCTCATGCTGGCCACACACATTGCCGCAATGTGTTTCATCGCGACCAGCGTGAGCGCGCCCACCCGCTCAGCGGCACCATGGCCGCAGCCTAAGAGACTTCCGGGTCAGACATCCAGAGCACCGTCCCCTCCCCTGCTCTCCTGCTATGTAACAGCTGCTAATTCCTCTGCCGGCTTCTGTTTAACGCCAGGCCACCCACAGGTAGCCATGGGAGAGGGAGAAGTGATGGTGGGGGATAGAGAGGTGATGATGAGGTGGCGAGGGATGATGAGGGAGAGGATGGGGGAGGGAGAAAAAAAATTGCAGTCAGTCTTAATATTAATGGGGCCCTGAAATGTTTTTTTTCCCCCGGGGGCCCGCGTATGTCTAGCTACGCCACTGAATAATAATAATAATAATAATAATTTATTTATTTATAAAATGCCAGCATATTCCATAGTGCAGTACAATAGGGTTGGAGGACGGAAAAACAATAAGTAACAATCATAAACATAGCTTGTTACTGTAGATAAGGAGGGCCGTGCCCCATGGAGCTTAGAATCTATAAGGAAAGGGTAAGTGGAAACAAGGTACGGGTGGATTTGAAGGTTGGTCTGTTTCTGATGGCTGCTTGTTAGTTGGAGTTGGCATTATGCAGAGGTACAACTGTGAGAGCAGGATAATGTGAAGGTGAAAATACTTCAATATACATCTGAAATACTTTACCCAACCTAATAATCGAGCAGCTGTAACAGCTGCCAAACGGCGTCAATCTTTGGCTACCGCCAAAGGAAAAAAGCTGCACACTACTGTACCTCACGACAGACATGCAGGGGGAAGGATCTGATGAACTCCATGTGGTCTTTGAAGTGTCTCTTTTCCTCATGCTGTTAATCCCGTCAGTTTAGTGGACAGGGGCAGTGAAGGTATATTGGAGAGCCTCTCTTAGGGAGACGCCTTTGGGGCAACTCAGGTGTTGTGTCCCAGAGATTCTTAAGTAGAAATTAAAAAAATGTTTAGAATTGTGTGGTCTTTGCCAGCATACCTTTTTTTTAATGTTGGGGGAACCTCCAATACTGTAAGTGGCATTGGGTCTGACCAGCTAATCATCGTGGACATTTCCTAACCAATCCAAACATGTCTCGTACATTCTACCTCATTAGAGAATTAGAAAGTGTTGAGAACACAAGAATCTAGCCCTGCAATAGCAATTACCTTGCTGGCAATTAACATAATTCTGCGCTATGTCCTTTTATTTTGGCAAAGAATGCTGTAAGAGGCTGGAATTGTTTGTCAATACAGACTTTTTATTAATGTGATACTAATGTGTCCATCAACCAGGGGAGTCATTGATGTTTTAGGGAAGTTAGTGACAGGCAGTTGAAGATGCAGCAGCCTCTTGAAGACAGATTTGCCCATTTATTTTGGATCCAGACACCCATACTTCACTCACCACCCGTTATTGATAGCATCTTCCTTCCCCAGAAGAGCAGTTTGCTCCTTTCTTGTAATACCTTCCTCCTCCCATCGGTGATAATGTTGAGGGATGGGCACAAGAAAGGATGTATTATTATTATATATATATATATATATATATATATATATATATTAAAATATAACTTATTTAAAAAACCTCTTTAAATTGTAATAAATGTTAAAACTAAATATCTTCCAAATATATTTTTTATATCAATGTAAAAAGTAATGTCTTTATTCCTATTGAACACATTTATAATAAAGATTGCTTTCATGGTATTATTATAATGTGTTCAGTTATTTCCCAAACCTACAATCTATTGCTTTATACACTATCTGCTCATTTTTAACAGAAGAAAGATTGATGCAATGTGAAATGTGAGTTAAAAAGTGCCTCCATTCCTCGTTTTGTTGGAAGGATTATGGTTGCTTTAATACCAATTTTCTTCTGCAGTAATAATAATAACTTTATATAGCGCTTTCCTTCCAATAGGACTCTCAGCACTTCACATTTACAAAAAGTGAAAAAGAAGAAAAACATTTAAGGTTATAAACAAGACCAAACACAGGGAAAGATACAATACAGAATGGGATGGTACTGTGGCTATTAAATGCCGGCCAGATTGTGGTTAATTAATTAAATGCCTGGGTAAACAGGTAGGTCTTGAGCCTTTTTTTAAATAGATTTTCAGAGAGTGGGGACCTCTCTAACTGTATGAGGGAGATTGTTCCAAAGAGTGTGTCAATGTTACAAACTGACAAACGGGGTTCATTTGATAAGTAGTTTATTGCAAAGTATGATCATACTCATTTAAAAGTCTATAAGATTCTCTGCCAGGGAGTGCCCAAGCAGACTCTTTTATAGATTTCTAGTTCCTTTGTCTAAAATGTGTTACTAGGCAGATTATACTAACCACTCCTTAATTCTTAAACCAATCATCTTATAGCTCATTAGACTGCCCTCCCCCAGTCCATTTCAGTAATATATCAACAGTATCTTCATTTCAGCAATATTATTTCGTCAAGTGGGATCAGCATGGCTAAAAACAGTGTGGGGAAAAAGTTGAGGAGATTCTGGGAGCTGTTTGTAATCCTTAATCTGCAGATCAAAGTGAGCGAATGGGAGTGTAGAGAACTAGAAGCGCTTCCAGATAGCTGGTACTCTGGTCATATAGTGCTTTGAATGTCAATAAGCCAATCTTGAAATAAATTCACCATTTTACAGAGAACGGCGAACAGGTGCAGTAGGGGTAGTTTATGCCTATCTGGTTACACAAGTTGTTTGGATAATTAATAGTTTTTTTTTTAGTTCTGTGCACGTATCCAGCAATGCATTAACACCTACCTAGACCCAATGACCTTCTATTTGCTCAATGTAATTTGATCCACATTGTAAAAGCAAGACAAAGTATTCAACATGTTGAACGCCTTATACTATTGCACTTCACGGTAAAATGATTATTTTGGGGTATTTGTATTGCAAAGTAAAGTTTCAAATAAAGTGATATTGCCACTGCAGAGCACACATTTTCTGCATACCAGGGGGGTGTATTGTCAATAGAAATACATTTGAAGTGTTTGGGAAATATTGACTACTGTAGATTTGGGGATTTACTGGTGGATAAACTGTACTGTGTATCATTGTGTGATGAAAATATCTTCATCTGTCATTACTATCCAGGATTGGCAGGTAATAACAAAACTGTAAAAGATTTCCGCATTCCACATAATTATTCATTGTAAAAATAAACACAATCTTTCTGCTAGACTTTGAACCTATGAAAAGAGAATGTTCTCATGATCTGCTATTTAACATCTTCTGTTTGTTCAGGGAATCATTGTTGTATAACTCTACAGTACCTTTGCATTTTTCACTTTTGTTTTTGGCATATAATATTGTAGTTATGTCGAAATATTTTGTATTTTATTTGTAGGGGTGCCAGCACACCCTGGAACACACGTGTTGAGAAGACAATTTGGTGCATATCTCCCAAGCACACAAACCCACAGGCTTACATGTGCACATAAACTCCATAAGAGAACTACCGTAAAGCTATGGGCCATTTTTCCTAAGCGGAGCTATTCCATAGGACACCTGGCACCAGAACAAGACACCTTATAGCCTAATCGAGGGTACGTGTCTTTTGGCAAAACATCACTTATGAAATATCCCCCTTTATGCTAGCTACACTGTTAGGCTAAGGCGATACAGCCTTCGCCTGTGCAGAGGCGTGCGAAGGCTGTGACGTCACCCGTGTGAAGCGGGTGCGTTTTCTGTCCATGGTAGACGCGCCGTGGGGGGCATGGCTAGGGGTGTCACGGAGCTGGTTCGTCCTCATTGTGCGAACCGCTCATGCGACTTGGCTGTTGCGCTGAGAAATCAGTTTCAACTGATTTCTCGTACAACGCGCGCCCCCTCCTGCTGCCGTTCGTGCGGTCTATGGGCGCGATCAATGCCTTTCGACAATGTGATCATGCCTCTGCGCTGTCTGCGGCAGTATGGACCTGCCCTTAAGGAGAGGCCTACATACGGATGTACTTTACAAGAAGTTGTGTGCATTATAAAACTTGATTTAAACACCAGCAGGGATTCTATGTTTTTTTTAACGTAATGGGGAATATCAAGGTGATTATTCCAGTAAGTGACTTAATATTGGATATTTTAATGTATTCATTGAACAGTTATCATTAGTCTTCTTTTTCATCTCCATTCATCCATATGCATTATTGCAACCTCAGGCTATTGACTGTATATGGCGCCTCTATCTTGTTCCCTGATAAGAACCGAAGATACCAAGTTATTTAATGTGGTCAAATGTGTTTTAACTGTATGAGCATGGTGTAACAGTTGTCCCTAAAGGGGGAGGTGAGGCAGATACTAACTGTACATTTACCTTTAATTACACAGGAGGGGAGTAGTAAACAGAAAGGGAATGTGGGAAACGCGAGTAGGAGGCAGAGAAAGGAGGGTAGAGGAAAAACATTGATAAGTAAGAGATATTCCTATTTATTGATATTACTACTCTATCAAAACTAGTGAAAATCAGTCAGGACTGCCACGCTGTCTCCAGTCCAGGGAGGATATCCTGAACGACAGGAACTCCTCCTTTTGCAGCGCCAACCTCAAGATGGCCGCTGCTTTACACATAGTCCATATGTATGTGGCTGTGCCAACCACAACATGGCCAACACAGCTCACAAAACCCTACCACGCGACGGGACCACGGTCAGGGAGGAGGCAAGGGAGGATACCCTGCTACACATATATGCTCCTAATGAAGATATACAGCAATTTGTTAGACACCTATTTGCAGTACTAGGTAAATGGTGTCTTGGGTTGCCTAATTCTAGCTAGTTAACTTAACATTACAATAAACTATACAATGGACAGATCCATGCCTCTTCATAGTTCTCAAATGTCACACGGGAAAAGTGAGCTATGAGTCCTTAAAGAGGATCTTGAAAAATTAAATTTGTCAGATGCCTGGAGAGAGGCACATCTGCAGCAGAGACACTATTTTATTAATTCCCTTCCCTCCCCCCCCCCCCCCACTCTCATAAATAAAGGATAGATTACATATTTGTAAACTCTCAATTGTTGCCACTAGCTTCAGAAGCAAAAATACACCATATTACTTGGTCCGGCGATGGCCCAATGGAAATCTTACTTCATAACTTAGTGTCGAGAAAAAGTTTGTGAAACCCTTAGGATTTTCACATATTTCAAACCTAAAATGTTATGAGATCTTAAGCTAAGTCCTAATAATAGATAAAGATAACCTGATCAAACAAATGACACAAAAACATGATACTTTTTCAACATTTATTTAGCCACCAATGATTCACCATTCAATATCCATGTGTGAAAAAGTTTGTGAACCTTTAGATTCAGTACCTGGTGGCACCGCCTTGTGCAGCAATGACTTCAACTAAGCGTTTCCTGTAACTGCTGGTCAGTCTCTCATATCGGTTTTGAGGAATTTTGGCCCATTTCTCTTTTCACAACTGCTTAAACTCAGACACTTGAGGGCTTCCTTGCATGGACAGCTTGCTTCAGGTCCTGCCACAACATTTCCATGGGGTTTAGGTCAGGACATTGACTAGGCCAGGGGTGTGCAAACTATTGGCACACCCACTGCTTGCTCCCCCCTGGTGCTCTCGCCCCCCTTACCTCGTATTCCAGCGTTAAATGACGCCGCGGGGTCATGTCGTGACCCCACCGCGTCATTTGACGCCACATTGCCATGGCGATGCGCCATGTGACATCACATGGTCCCGCTGTGTCATTTGATGCCGCATTGCCATGGTGACGCGTCACACCACGCATCTGAATACAGGTAAGTGAGTTACAGAGGCCTCACGCGATCCCCCGACATTTAATTTAAATGCGTTGGGGATGAGCGTAGGGCCTCTGCAATCACCTGCGTCCGGTCCCCCCCTAAGAAAATCTTGTGCCCCCCAGTTTGTGCACCCCTGGACTAGGCCATACTAAAACGTGAAATGTCATACTGCAACCATTATTTTGTAGATCTGCTTGTATGTTTAGGATCATTGTCTTGCTGCATGACCCACTTTCGGTTCAGCTTCAGCTCAGACGGATGGCCTAACATTCTCCTCTAGAATCTTCTGATACAATGCAGAATATATGGTTGTGTTAATGATGGTCAGCCATCCAGGTACTAAACCATCACACTCCCACCACCATGCTTGACAGTTCGGATGAGGTTCTTCTGTTCGAACGCAGTGTTTGGTTTTTGCCAAACATAACATTTCTCATTGAGGCCAAAAAGTTGTACCTTTGACTCGTCTGTCCAGAGAACATTGTTCCAGAAGTCTTGTGGATCATCCATGTGCTCTTTGGCTAACTTCAGATTGGCAGCAATGTTCTTTTTAGAGAGCAGTGGTTTCTTTCTGGCTATCCTTCCATGAACATCATTCTTGTTCAGTCTTTTTCTTATAGTTCAGTCATGAACACTCACATTGGCCTTGGCGAGAGTGGTCTGCAGATCCTTGGATGTTTCTCTGGGGTTCTTTGTGACTTCCTGGATGATTTGCGAGTTTGTTCTTGGAGAGATTTTTGTAGGACCACCGCTCCTGGGTAGAGTGACACTGTGGTTTTGAACTTTGTCTACAAATAGACAATCTGTCTGACAGTGGAATGGTGGAGCACCAAATCCTTAGAAATGGTTTTGTAACACTTTCTAGACTGATGAGCATCAATAACGGCTTTTCTGAGGTCTTCAGAGTTTTATTTTTATCGTGTCATGACGTGTTTCCACACACCTGTATGGTAAAGACCAAACTCACAAAGTTTTTGATCTTTATATAGTGTGGGTGCTCCCAAACTCGTTGTATTCAGTTGGGTTCACAAACTTTTTCTTGCACTGTATACTTCCAGGCGAGCAGGAGCTCTTGGAGATTAAATGAATCACTTGTATAGTCTCCAGACGTTCTCTGAGTTTGTTGACGAGATCAGCTGTAACTTTCAGAGTAACAAGACAATGTAAGTTCTTCCTTCCTCTGGGAAGCCCGTACAGCGGTGTTTAGAAGCAAATTGATCAGCATTGCAGCCAACAGGAAGACACTTAGGCCTCATCCCCACTGCTCGCAGCAAGATACGGCTCTCTATTTATTTATTTATTTATTTATTTATAAAATATTTTACCAGGAAGTAATACATTGAGAGTTACCTCTCGTTTTCAAGTATGTCCTGGGCACAGAGTTAAGACAAATAATACATGGTTACAAATATAGTTACATAAATGAGCCAGGGTATACATTATATACAAGACATTGCATGCACAGTTAAAAAAATATATATTATAGGCGTATGTAACAGTTACAGACTAGATTAAAATGTGAGACAGCCTTAGATTTGAAAGAACTTAAACTGGTGGCGGATGTGAGAGTCTCTGGTAGGTTGTTCCAGTTTTGGGGTGCACGGTAAGAGGAGGAACGGCCGGATACTTTGTTGAGCCTTGGGACCATGAACAGTCTTTTGGAGTCAGATCTCAGATGATAGGTGCTGCATGTGGTAGGGGTGAGGAGCTTGTTCAGGTAGCTGTGTAGCTTGCCCATAAAGAATTTAAAGGCAAGACAGGAAAGGTGAACTTTGCGCCTAGACTCTAGTGATGACCAATCTAGTTTTTTGAGCATTTCGCAGTGATGTGTGTTGTAGTTGCATTGGAGAACAAAACGACAAATTGAATTGTAGAGGGTGTCAAGTTTGCTAAGGTGGGTTTGAGGTGCCGTGCCATATACTATGTCTCCATAGTCAATAATTGACATTAGCATCTGCTGTGCGATACACTCTATGGGGCTGGCCCCAGTCAATGCTGCCGCTCGCCTGCAGAAAGCGCGATGTGTGACCATCTTTTCAAGAGACAAGATTCTTGTCTTTTGGCGCAGCGGCCAAGGGTTTGCTATGTCACATCGATTGTTCAGCCAATGAGGGTGAACCAGCCTTGTGATGTCATAGCCGCAGATCTATCAACATGCCAACTGATACAATCATAAACCAGAATGGTACCTGGTAAAGTTGCTCCTCCTCACCTCTCCACCTTGCACTAGTTATTGAACCATTAGCAGCTCATGTTAGATTGAAAAAAAATATAAACGGGATACATATTCATGAGGTCTGTTGCTATTCGCAGATGACATTTTGTTACCTGCTTCTATTCTCTTTAATCTATTGGAATCATTAAAAAAAAATGTCAAGTTTAAAATGAATAATGACAATTCAGAGGCTGCAGTTCAAGCTGCTGTTTTTTCAAAAAAAATTTTTTTTTCAATATGTGTATTAATACAATCTGCACACTGACAAGTGATTAGCTGAGTTGCAGATCGATCCGTTCTCCATTAATCGATTGCTTTGCTTGGGATTATTTAATTCAGTTATTGCTGCAATACAGTACCCGCAATGCAAAGTTCTGTGTGGAATATCATGTCACCAGGCAGTTACTCCCGGCTTGTAATATTGATCTCTCTTGGTATGTCCCTGATATGCAAGTCCTGTTTTAAAAGAATTACCCTCCCGGCTTGTAATATTGATCTCTCTTGGTTTGTCCCTGATATGCAAGTCCTGTTTTAAAAGAATTACCCTCCCGGCTTGTAATATTGATCTCTCTTGGTATGTCCCTGATATGCAAGTCCTGTTTTAAAAGAATTACCATCCCGGCTTGTAATATTGATCTCTCTTGGTATGTCTCTGATATGCAAGTCCTGTTTTAAAAGAATTACCCTCCCGGCTTGTAATATTGATCTCTCTTGGTATGTTTGTATATCAAAAGGTGGATTTTTTTTTTCCCCCCTCTTAACTGTTTGCTGCTAATTGACCAATTGGAACAATCTGATTTATTGGGGCGGAGGGAGGGTCATGTGACTGCTTTAGAGGTATAAAACAAATATCCCCCTGCATTGGCAGGATAGCATTGGCATCTTAAGAGTGATGCATTTAAAGTGACAATAATAGTTAGACTATAGTTTGACTAGAGGTGACTGGGGACTGCATCCTTTCTGCAAACTCTCTTACTCAAGGCAACATGAACACACTTTGATCCCATGCTTGTTAACCTGCATATTTTAACCCCCCACCCCTTTACAACTTGTTTCACTGCAGCCTCTCCCAAAACTGACTGCACAAAAATACCTCCCACACCAACTCAGCCCACTGAAACCCAGAACTGACTCTAGCATTTGCAATGCAGCAAAACATTTGACAAGGAACAGGCACACCCCTGCTGTTTAGTCTGCACACACTCACAACAGCTCCATGCAGCACTGCCTACCTCTGGCATAATGAACCTGCTATGTATCTTAACTTTTTTCTTTCTCCTGGCCTCATGGAGATGTTACTTCCTCTACACACTACAAACTCCTCCATCCTGGCCCACACCCAACATCACCATACACCCTAGACTACTCAAAAGCCTTGCACTATCTACGGAATGTTGGTGGAGAACTCTAAAAACCAGAACACCAACCACTTCTCACTCTAATGGCAAACACATTTACTACTTGCAAACAACTACCCAAATTTCTACTCATACTATTACTCTCTTTAGCAGGTGATATTGAACCTAACCCAGGTCCTCCCATTTCAAATCTGTCCCATGCCCCTGAGAATTCCACCTTTAAATTCCAAAAAGGGCTCTCTGTCGCCCATATAAATATCCGGAGCCTGCTGCCCAAACTGGACGAACTAAGGGCATGGTGCCTTATACATAAACCCAAAGCCATCGTTCTTACAGAAACATGGCTAACCCCTAAAACCCCTGATGCAAATACCGCCATTCAGGGATGCTCCATTTCTAGGAGAGATAGGTCAAAGAGAGGAGGAGGGGTGTTATTTTATATTGCAGACACCTTACAATTTACACTGTTAAATTGCCCCCCAAGCCCACCCTCTTTTGAAATTCTAGTTGGCAAAATCTGCCTCCCCTTTTCTAAGCCCATCTTGCTCGCTGGCATCTACCGCCCCCCTAAAGCCCCTCTATAATCCCTGGCTGATATCACCCAGTTTCTTGGCTCCATTTCCTCTGAACGAGAAGAGTGAGCTGCTAGTTCTTGGGGATTTCAACTTCAACTGGCTTGACCCTAAAAACCATAAAATCCAGATACAACTCAAGTCACTTAACCTATCACAACTAATTTCCCAACGCACACGGACAAACCTGAAATCACATAACCATTCCTTGCTAGACTGGATTCTGTCCTCAAACCCCAGCAGAATCCAATCCTCTGGCATCCTTCCTGATATTTTCAGTGACCATGCAATAGTGTACTGTGTAAGGAAAATTAAAACGCCCCATTCAAGCCCTAAAGTTCTCCTCACTAGAACATTTAAAAACTTTAACCCACAACAGTTTCTGGATGACCTTACCAACTGCCCATGGCAGAATCGATTTAATTCCAGACCCTGATTCTGCGCTCGACTATTTCCAATCCGAGTTCTTAAAACTCTGCGATACCCATGCTCCACTACGCAAAATAAGGGTACGGGGGGCCCATCTTCCATGGGTTACAACTGACCTTATTGCACTCTACCAGGTCAGGGATACCTTGTGGAAAAGCTACAAAGTAACTGGCACTACCAAGGATCTCAATCACTACAGATGCCTGCGGAACATGTGCACAAGGCAAACAAGGCATGCAAAAGCACAATATTACTCTGACAATCTCCACCAAAATACATCAAACCCAGCTAACTTCTGGAAGGTTATCAACAATATATTCCAGGCTCCTAACCATCAACAACCAAGTAATATCACTAAGGGGGATATTACTCTGACAAACCCCACTGACATTGCAAATGCATTCAATGATTACTTTGTGGGGTGTGCCACTAACTTATTAGCGAAACGCAGCCCAAACCACAAACCTGAATCTCATCCTGGGAGTACCCACATAGCCCCACCCCCTCCCAACACTGCCCACAATTTTCAATTTGGCCCAGTATCTGAAGAGGAGATTACACAAGCGCTCCTCAAACTAAAACTAAGCAGCCAATGCGGACCTGACTTACTACAATCTAGGTTCCTACGACTTGGTGCCCCAGCCATTGCCAAACCAATTGCTTCCATAGTCAACTCTATCCTGTCTGCAGGCCATATCCCTAAGACCTGGAAAACTGCCGGAGTTGTCCCAATCTTCAAAAGTGGGGACAAAAACACTCTCATACTACAGACCAATCTCACTTCTCCCAATTCTATCCAAAGTCATGGAAAAACGTGTCCACTCCCAATTAAGCGATTACTACACCAAGACAAATTTCCCTAGCCAAGTCCAATCTGGCTTTCGTCCCAAACACTCCACCGTAACTACCCTGCTAAAAGTTTGCAATGAAATCCAGGGTGGAATGGAACGGGGACAACTCACTGGTGCAGTATTCCTAGATTTTGCAAAGGCTTTTGATACAGTTGATCATGCTATCCTGCTTAACAAACTCCAGAGCTCTGGAATAGGGAAGCATGCTTTAAACTGGTTTCAGTCCTACCTATCAGGAAGATCCCAACATGTGTCCATCTCAGGCTCTAACTCCAACCCCCTGGATATCACCTGTGGTGTCCCGCAAGGCTCTGTTCTTGCGCCCCTACTCTTCTCAGTGTTCATTAATGATCTTCCCACAGCTTGTAAGGAAGCCTCAATACACATGTATGCAGATGACACAATCCTGTATGCACACAGCCATAGCCTCTCTGACCTTCAACACATACTTCAGTCTGACTTTTTGAGACTCGAAAACTGGATTTCCCAAAACAAACTGTTTTTAAACACTGGCAAGACTGTAACAATGGTATTTGGGACCAAGACTACATTTTTAAAGCTTCCAGCGACTGAGCTCCTGATTAGAACCAACGCTAACACCACCCTAAACCCTGTCACTAGTTTTAAATACCTGGGCTTATGGTTTGACTCTCACTTAACATTCGGAATGCACATTGATACCCTGACAACCAAGACCTATGCCAAACTAGGGGTACTTTACAGGAACAAATCCTCCCTAAGTCTCCTGGTCAGAAAGCGTATCGCACAGCAGATGCTATAGCCAATTATTGACTATGGAGACATAGTATATGGCACGGCACCTCAAACCCACCTTAGCAAACTTGACACCCTCTACAATTCAATTTGTCGTTTTGTTCTCCAATGTAACTATAACACAAATCACTGCGAAATGCTCAAAGAACTAGATTGGTCATCACTTGAGTCTAGGCGCAAAGTTCATCTTTCCTGTCTTGCCTTTAAATTCTTTATGGGCAAGCTACCCAGCTATCTGAACAAGCTCCTCACCCCTACCACATGCAGCACTTATCACCTGAGATCAGACTCCAAAAGACTGTTCATGGTCCCAAGGCTCAACAAAGTATCCGGCCGTTCCTCCTTCTCTTACTGTGCACCCCAAAACTGGAACAACCTACCAGAGACTCTCACATCCACCACCAGTTTAAGTTCTTTCAAATCTAAGGCTGTCTCACATTTTAATCTGGTCTGTAACTGTTTCATTCGCCTATAATATATATTTTTTTAACTGTGCATGCAATGTCTTGTATATAATGTATGGGGCACCCTGTTCATTTATGTAACTGTATTTGTAACCATGTATTATTTGTCTTAACTCTGTGCCCAGGACATACTTGAAAACGAGAGGTAACTCTCAATGTATTACTTCCTGGTAAAATATTTTATAAATAAATAAATAAGTTACTAGATGTAATTGGTGCACTGCTAGAGAGAGGGCAGGGCCAGAGCCTGTCTCAGAAGGGGAAGGGAGTGTGACTTTGTAAATGGTTTCTATAGAAACAAAAATGCTTGCTACATTAGAAATGTCTTTAAAAATTGTTACAAAAAAATGCTAAGTATTTTCTCCTAGTACAGAACTGATTTATTATATATAAATATATATATATAAAACACACAAACACACATGTAGGATATTGCTTGAACTGCAGCTTTAACCATCAGCACCCCGCCCTACGACTAGAAATACGTTGGAGCCTGGACTCCTAAAAAAAAAAAAAAAAAAAAGCCAGTTCCCAGAGAGCCAAAGGAAGCGGACAGATAACTGAACTAGGAAAATCTTGATGTGTTCAAGTCCTTCTGCCTCTGTTCATACCCCACGCCTCCGCACCCCCCCCCCCACTCCTAGTGTCTCCCCTCCCTCCCCCCTCTCTGTCTCTTCCTTCTCTCTTTTCTCCTTCTCGTCCTCCTATTGGACTCACTGTCTGTTCCCTTCATCTCCCCACTTTCTTACTGGTCAAATGGGGGGGGGGGGAGAGGGGATTACAGATAGATCAAATACGCACCTACAAAGTAAGAGACCTTGAACTGTTCCCCCTATAAAACGGGGGAGCTTTGGATGGATACTCAATGTCTTATGTACATTTGATATGTTTAAAGTAACTGCATGTATAGAGGTGCTCCTGTTTGCTACAGTGTATTATGTGAAAATTGTCTATCCCTGACCCTGATAAAAAAAATTTGGAAACAAAAACATCAATATCCCGCAGCATCACATCACAAAACTCCTGACTTTGAATTTCAACTTCAAATAGAGGCCCCATTCCCTTAAATACTTGGGTATATTCCTCAGAGGTTCTCCAGACACCATACAGTATATGCTGCCAATTATCCCTCAACGATAAAAGCATTAATTTTGGACTTGGAGGAATGGTCCAGATACCAGATATCTTGGCTAGGTAGAATAAAAAAATGAATGTACTCTCAAGGATCCTGTATGTATTCCTCGCTCTCTCTAGGTCCCTATAAAGATTACGAATATTCAGGACTTGCAAAAATACACATCAAGATTCATATGGAACAACAAGAAACCAAGATTTAAGAGTGCCTTATTACTGCACCCCACAAGTTGCGGGGGGATAACTTTACCACACACCACCTACTAACCATGCAGCCCACCTAAATCCATCGCTTTACTTGAACTCCACTGTCGATATTAAAAAGTGGGTAGTGATAGTCCTTGGCCCTGCCAATAGGCTAATCTTGATATGCTGCCCTGGTTGCTTAGTCAATCTAGACCTTTCCTGAAAATCACCCTCTCTACCATCACCCACACTCTGTAAAATTGTGGGAATCAACAAGATTAAAGTATAAACTGTTGGGCACTTATTCCTCTATGCTGCCCCTCTATAATAATCCTAAATTCATCTTGGGTATATACCCTCTGGATTTCCGGGAGGGAATTTGGGGGAAGTTACATTTTCCATCTAGATAAAGGTATTAAATCATATGAGCCTGTAGCCAAAGATTTAGGGTTACCAGGCTATAAATTCTTTAGATACCGCCAGTTAAAAGTTTTTTTTTCTAAACTCTAAATCCCCCTTCTCAGGCTAGATGACATCTGAGGATCTTTATTTGAGTACGGGTGAACAAAGGGGTTTTTCATCTCTATTGTATAAATTACAATCTTCCGTACACACTCCGAGATTTATAACTAAATGGGAAGAAGACCGTAGCGAGGAACTTCTACAAGATTGGATTGATCTCTTTTGAAAGTGTATCAAAAAGCTTAATTTGTGTATTAATAAAAGAAAATGCACGTAAGATGTTACACTACCGGTACCTCACACCTCTTAAATTGTCAACATTCTATCGCAATACCTCTCCTTTATGTACAAGGTGTTGCAGTGAAACAGGGTAATTTTTTCACATGTGGCAGTGTCCAGTGATCTCAACGCTACTGTATGACATGTTACAAAACATTCTTGACATCACCTTCCCTCTGGATCCCTGGTTGGCTCTACTGTGCAGGATAGTGGATACACTGAATAAGAAGGCAAATAAACTTATGATCCACATTCGTCTATGAGATGTGAGCTAGCAGCAGTATGGAGAAAGCCATTTGAGCCCTCTATTGATCAAATTAAATCTAGAATTTGGCGAGTGTTTGTAATGGAAAAACTAACCAATCTGACTCACTCCTATAAATTTCAGGATGTTTGGAAACATGGAGAGCCTTCATAGGCGTTACAAATTTAGCAAGGATACTAGTATAACTCTGACCATGGTTTTCTTGTCAGTGCGGTTTAGTTTCTGTGTAAGATGCCTATAAGCTATGGCTCTCAGTTCACAGTCCTTTTGTCTATTCATATTTTTTACGTCACGTGACCTCATTGCTGAACCATAACTGCGACCTAATATGTAATATCGAGATATATTGTAAACATAAGACCTCTTATGTTATCCCACCCCACCTGCCCCCCTCCTCCATTTCCCTTATTTATTTAATTTTTTTTCATTATTTCCCTTTTTGTTACTACAGGAAGTTGCAATACAATTTGAGAGCGAAAGAGCGCTCTCATCTGAAGGCCTCAAAAGATATTTTTAAGCAAACTAATTGCATGTTTTGAAATCCTTCAATGAATTAAGAAACATTAAATCCAAATGTTTTTAAAGGATTATTTACAAGGTGACATCTGACAAAAGATTGTTCTATGAGCCCATATATAACATATTTTAAAAATATAATGCTGATAAAATAAAGATTATACCCTGCAAGGAATTCTGTTTGTTTCAGCACTGACAAGTCTATGCATGTACTTTAAGAACCATTTTATATACAGAAGTGTAGCAATACTTTAAAAATGATGCTGCTGATGTTAAATGTCATATTTTTAAGTATGATAGATATCTTTGGATATTGATAAATAAAATAAACGCATTCATTTTATAAGCAGCAGTATTTACTACAGATGAATGATGTCAAAATGGATTTGAAGCTAAAGGTGACACTTTTTGCTCATTTGCATGTCATTTCCCAGAAGGCCTTGCTGCAGTGGAAGCACTGTATGCTAGGAAATAATGGTGAAAAGCAGGGTTGCAGACCTGTCTGAGACATGTTAATGTGCTCACAAGTGATATTTTTATTTGCTGTATGCTATACGGTGGAGGATTTTTGTAACTTACTTAATTTATTTATCTTTCTCATTTCAAGGTTTTCACTACCTTCTCAAATGAAGATTATGACAGACGTAATGAAGAGGTGGATCCGGTGGCGGCTTCTGCAGAATATGAGTTGGAGAAGAGAGTGGAAAAAATGGATGTTTTCCCTGTAGAGATTGAAAAAGGTAAAGATAACATTTAAGCCCCAGTATGTTATTTAATTCATTTAATCTTTGGTATAACCTGGTTAGAGGCCATCAACAATTCTAGCATTGCTGTTGTAAACAACTGATTTTTAATTCAGACTTTTGCCACTTTTGTGTGTATAAGTGCATAGCCTTGGGTAGAAACCTTTCTACCTCCCCATAAAATAAATATATACTGCTTATTTCTCCCTCAAAAAGAAAAAAAGTGTGTGTGTGCCGAGCACGCACATTTTAAGTGAAGCTTCTTTGTCTTTTGTCACTGTTTTGTCACACATTGTATTTGAGATGGTGATGTTTTTAATTAAAAATCAAAACACAATTTCAGTGACAAAACGCAAAGAAGTTTGATTAAGAACACGCTTGCTCGGCACACACCCCCTGTTTTAGCTATTTGCACTTCTATATGTATACTAACTGTGAATTCCGTGTGTGTGTATGCATGTGCATGTGGTCTCCGTTATCCATGTGCAAAGCGCCGGAGGCCTGAGGATCCTTCTGCGCATGCGCGATGCGCCGGAGATCCTTCACATGCTCTGTGGCCGTTTCTGCGTCATAACGTCACAATGTCACTTCCGTCACGCGTTTTTGTGACAACGAATGAAAAATTCCCCATCAAAACTCTGTAGGTGCCAGCAAAGAAGTTTCACTTAAAAAAATAAATAAATAAATAAGTGGAAAATTCATTGTAAATTACACTTTTATGTAATGCTCCTTTTCAAATGGTCCTGCTAGTTTTTCTTTCTGTGTGTATAGATTTGCTTATTTTATATATATTTTTTAAAACAAAGGGTGAACCACAGAACCCAAAAGGTATGTGTACCCCTTCTGTTCCTTATAGCTTTCCTTTTGAAGGCAACACTCCTGGAGCCAATGAAAAGCTGTGACAACATTGTAGCTTCCGATTGGGACCCTGTGGCCATCTTTGTTTTTCATTGCAAGTATTGGAAAAAGCAAAAAAAAAAAAAAAAACTAATATCTCGGCATTCGGCAGGATCATAGAGCTTTGAAGGTGCTGTGGTTCAGCTCTTGAAGACACCTTGGTTCTTACATGGTGGAAAAAAAAGAAATTTATATGTACTTTATTTTGATGAGGATTTCTTCTCCAAGCATCAATTTATTCTTAATACAAGGAACATGCTGCTACAGTATGTCAATGTATGCAGTCTCTTAAATGCTTTCATGTGACCTTTGTAATATATATTGCGCCTTTATCTTCAGGTGATTGTGGCCTCGGGATTAGCATCATCGGGATGGGTGTTGGAGCAGACCAGGGCTTGGAGAAGTTAGGAATATTTGTGAAAACTATTACTGAAGGAGGAGCAGCTCAGAAGGATGAACGGTAAGTGGGCAGCCAATTGAAAGCAATGCAGTGCTAGTCTTCTTTATAAAATGACAGGCTAGTCTCCAATTATTGTTGACAAAAATAAAAAATATCATAGATGTTAGGACATTCTCTAGTACAGGGGTGGGCAACCTATTTTTCAAAGTAGCCACAAGTGTGGCGAATTAGAAGTGAAAATAGCCACAACGTGTTAAAATTGAGGAATTGTGTTGTGCATGCAAAAATTTGTTATTTCTCCTCCGCTCGTCCCCTCAGCACTAGTACCGCCGCCGGCGTACTCGCACTTGCCGGGAGGGAGGGGGAGAGGGGCGCGAGGGGACTCTCACTTGCCACCACGCTTCCCATTACAATGGGAAACAACTAGTAGGTACTCAATTTGCCACACTTTGACTGCCAATTAACTAGTTCAATTTATTAGGGGGCTCTGAATAGGGAAGTGCTTGTCAACCAAGTGTTTTCTTTACCCTGTGCATATCTTGTTCTTATCAGAGAGATGATAAAGATAAGGGGAGAGGGGGCTGTGTGTGACTGCAAGTACTTGCTGTGCACACAGTAACAACAGACAAAGGGGAAAGGAAATCAACCCCAACCATTAGCTCATAATGTTTTTAAATTAATCCTTATTGGTGTCAGATTTGGGTAAAAAATAAACAAAAACAAAAATCAATCACCTAGGTTTAACCCTTTAAACATGAAACTTGAAAGTTATAATAAACCTGAGGGGGGAAGAGAGAGAGAGAGAGAGGGGGGGGGAAAGAGAGAGAGATGGGGGGGGGGGAAGAGAGAGAGAGGGGGGGGAAAGAGAGAGAGAGGGGGGGGAAGAGAGAGAGAGGGGGGGGGAGAGAGAGAGAGGGGGGGGGAGAGAGAGAGAGAGGGGGGAAGAGAGGGGGGGGAAGAGAGAGAGAGAGGGGGGGAAGAGAGAGAGGGGGGGGAGAGAGAGAGAGAGGGGGGGAGAGAGAGAGAAGGGGG
>NC_134489.1:74667012-74731933 GCF_040206685.1 Ascaphus truei
CCCTTGCCCCCCTGCTCCGATTTCCCCCCTGCTTCGATTTCCCCCCTGCTCCGATTTCCCCCCCGCTCTGATTCCCCCCCCCGTTCTGATTTCCCCTGTGTGTATGTGAGTGTCTGAGTGTGTGTGAGAGAGAGAGACAGAGAGTGTGAGAGAGAGAGACAGCGAGAGAGAGACAGAGAGTGTGAGAGAGAGACAGAGAGTGTGAGAGAGAGAGACAGCGAGAGAGAGACAGAGAGTGTGAGAGAGAGACAGAGAGTGTGAGAGAGAGACGGAGAGTGTGAGAGAGAGACGGAGAGTGTGAGAGAGAGAGACGGAGAGTGTGAGGCTGCGTCCATAGATGGACCAGTCGTACTGAGGCGTGCGGACGCTCAGCGCTGAGCCCCTGCATTCTCAATGAGGATGCCTTGAGAGGGGGCTCACGCGAGCGTCCGTATGCGTGCTCAGGCTTTGAAGTTTTCAGCCGAGCGCCAAGCTGTTTTTCAGCGCGCTGTCGGCTGAAAACATCCAATCAGCCTGAGGCAGCGTCAACGTCACGGCGCCGTGACGGCGCCGTGACATTGACGTCAGTGCGTCGCGGGCGATTGGCCCAGCGACGTCACTGCCCCGCCTCCAACCACCTCCCCCCCGGCTCCCTTCGCGCACGCTGGCTCGCCTGCAAGTCCGTGCAATCGCGCTGACTGAAGCAGGCGAGCCTCAGCGTTAGCGCGCCTCCGCTCTCCCCACACCACTATGGCCCGGGCCTGAGAGAGAGACGGAGAGTGTGAGAGAGAGACGGAGAGTGTGAGAGAGAGACGGAGAGTGTGAGAGAGAGACGGAGAGTGTGAGAGAGAGACACTTTTGTTTTATACTTTCCTGAACTAGGAGGTCCCCAGGAGCTGATTTGTGGTCCCTCGACTTCCACGAAATTCCTGGTTCCAGGTGGTGAAAATTGCCACAAGGTCAGGCTTGCTCTGGCAGCCAATAGAACGTTGCAAAGGGATTGGGAGAGGATATTGCACCTTTCTATTTTGTGATTTTAAATGCATTTTACCCCCTCTGGGCCGCCCTGAAGTTAGGGTACCACAGATCAGCTTAGAGGAACCTTTTGGTTGGCTAAAAATGAAATTAAAAAAATTGGGGAAGGTGGTAGGGCAGATAGCTGTTTTAACCCATTTACAGTTCGATATGTTTCAGTGCATTGGGCTGCAATATTTAACAGCAGTTGGGAGAGGTTGATGTTGGTTTTGAGCGGGTTTTAACAAGTTCAGTATGTAGAGTGCAAATAACACTTTTTCAGATCTCTCCTTTTGTGTTATTGCTGATGCAGTGGGTTGGCTCAGTGAAATTGGGCTATTTTTAATCACGTTATGTTTAGTAAAGGAATTGGCCGATTTACATTTTAATACCGGTCTTAAATTAAAACAGTGCACCAATAAGGAAAAAGATTAGCATTAGATCAGTTAAATCTTCCAATCTTTCACTCTGCCATTATGCTTTGTAGCCCTGTGTTGAAGCAAATAAACATGAGCTACAGATATTGAGATATATACATAGATATAGTAGTGCATTTAAATACTATATGGGTACATATGGATGTCAACGTTAGGATGGCCTCAATATTTATCCGGTACATTTTTGATTATTTTTACTTTATCCCTCTCGAGTGCCTGTTAATCTGACCAAAACTGTCCAACAGTATGAATTTCAAGGATGGTTACACACTCTGGCGACTTCCTCTTTTGAGTGTACTGTAGCTAAGCAATGCCGTTTACATCTTGACTATCCTTTTTTATATTTCCAAGTAGGTAGCACTATATAAAGATATCCAAACACTAGCACTCCTAGTATCTATAATTATGAAATCCATCATGCAGGGCACCTGCAATCGACATCTTGTCTCCACTCGGCTCGACTGCCAAAAGTAGATGCTCTGGAGGCCTCTTGAGGTTAATTCATTTTAGAACTGTCAGAACCTACAGTATTCTCTGCCTGTCCTGTTGGTATATAACCATTATTTTCATGGTTTTCGCACTACATTCCCACTCCTAGAATCCTTTTGTGTGCCTCTACGTTTTCCCCATGTGTGACTGTAAGGAATTCACAACAGGCTACAAAATAAGTATTTAAATAAACGTTGACCCTTCTGTCTTGCATAGAGCTTTGTGATGAGTAGGAAACTCTGTATTTTGCTGCATGCTTCCCTTACGTAATTGTTTGCTTAGTCATCCATTTTGCGTGTAGCATTATTAAAAGTAAACATTAAGGCCAGACAGTTTACCATTGTGCATAGTACAGTGTATGTATGGGTCTCTTTGTCTGTGGGGTGTGTTTTGGTATTTAAATATGTTAGGAATTATATATGAACAATAACTTATTCTTCATACTGATCAAAGTAATCCCATCTACCTCCTATTGTATAGCATTGCATGTTTCTCATACAAAAGCCGGTCAAACGCTGATATATTGAGCGACTATAAAAAAAACTTTTGTATGTATGTCTGTCTTTATATAGCGCCATTAATGTACATAGCGCTTCACAGTAGTGATACACGTGACAATCATATAAATAACAAATAATACAAATAATAGATCATGGGAATAATTGCTTCAGACTTAAAAAAATTAACATTTAGGAAGAGGAGTCCCTGCTCCGAAGAGCTTACAATCTAATTTATAATAGAGATTTGTGCATAAGTGGTGATTGGCAGCAGATGGCAGTAGTGTTTAGTGGCATTTAAAGAGTGTTCTTGTTGTCGAAATACCTTGATGGCCGATTGGCCGTCCATGTTAAAATGACCCATGAGGAACATTATCTTACTTTTTTCTTTTGTAAATATTTATTTTCTTACCTAATCCTGAATCCTTGGTTAATGATTGAAATACTTTCATTTTTCTTCAGCTGAGAACGAAATGTGTCACCATGTTCAGGGGTTGTTGAAATAGGTTCAAAGCTGAAGTATTTATTAGCTGTAGAACTTTCATTGTATACATTTAATACATCTGTTTGTTTTATGTTAAGTTAATTCTGTTGATTTTGATTTCTGATTTAGTAATTTTCTTTCAACTTAACTTTGCAGCATTCAAGTTAATGATCAGATTGTTGAGGTTGATGGTACAAGTTTAGTTGGAGTTACTCAACTGTTTGCAGCCACGGTACTCAAAAACACCAAAGGTACAGTCAGGTGGGTAACAATTGTAACATGTTTTCTGTGTAATGCAGCTTTAAATAATATACACCCTCGCCACTTTAAATGTTTTATGACTTTTTAAATATTTTTGAAACATGCTAAAATTATATGTAAAATGCTGTCCCTCTGCATGAATTACATTGGTTTGTAACAACGGAAAAACATTTCATGGGTGTGTTAAACTCTGAATATGATTTGGCAGTCCACCAAAGGATTAGTAAGTGATCCATGATGGAATAATGCAAACATTCTCAAATTGTTTCTCGAGTTGTTAGATAAGGTTGGAAACTTGGCAATTCTTGTTTTGCTGTTCTATGTAAGGAATCGAGAAGTTGTAATATTTAATATTCCGTCTGAACATGGAATATAGATTTAAGATGCGATTTTCGCACTTATGTTTTTCAGTCTCAAGTGAAACTGCAATGCTGACAATATAATGAATGAATATAATAATTTATTTGAATTACCCTATCCTACTTTGACAACCAGTGCTAATGCATAGAACAAGCCTTTTAGATTTATAGTTACATTAAAAGCTTTGCATAGTAGATAACAAAACAGTACTTATGCTTTGTACGCAGATTTTTGTACCAGTTGAAACCCTGCTGATAGGATTATCTGAACTGTGAAGCACTGTACAGTATGTGAACAAGAATGAAATTAATATAAAAATGATGTCTTGGGTGGGGGTTCGGTTTATATGTAGTTTGAACTAAGCAAAGTGTCTGATCTAAACAATATCGTTAGATGGTAAAGCAGAACATCTTGAAATACCAAATACTTGTCCCCTCTAGTGCATTCTGGTGGGACATATTGAGCTATTCTGCACAATCGCTGCCATTAAATCCTCTGGAATCTCTGAGATTTTCTGCATTATAACAGATGCGTTCTGATTTCTGGGGGAACAATATTACATGTCACATGCTATATCTGATCTAAGTTCCTTACAACTAAACATCCAAAAGTGTCTAATTGCATTAGACGCTAATTTTCCATTAAAGAAATACATATTTGTTTTGACTTTTGTTTGGATTGTTTCAGATTGGTCTCTGAATAGTTGACATATTTAATCAATGTTTTTAATATTAAAAATCAAGTCATGTATGCTTCTCTCCTACTAGGTAAAATGCTGTGCAATTTGTAGTTAAAGAAATACAGAATAATAGATTGGCTATTTTTGGACCACACTATGCGTAAATTTGGCTTCAAAGACGCATACCTAGAAGGGGTCCGTAGACTGTACCAAAACCCGTCAGCAATGGTAAAACTACCAGGGGGCAGTAACCAGAGATTCGAGATCACAAACGGAACTCGACAGGGGTGCCCACTGTCCCCTCTCCTCTTTGCTCTAACCATAGAACGCCTGGCATCGGCAATCCGAACCAATATAGACATCCAAGGAATAGAAATTGGGCACAGGCAACATAAAACATCCCTATTCGCGGATGATGTCATCTTAACTCTCTCCAAACCTCAAAACTCCCTCCCCAACCTCCAAAAAGAACTCCTAGATTTCGGAAGAATCGCAGGATACAAAATTAATAGTGACAAATCGGAAGCTTTGAATTTAAGCCTGCCAGAGCCAGAGGTGAAACTCCTCAGACTAAATTTTAACTACCGTTGGAGCTCCTCCTGTATCAAATATTTGGGAGTCAAGATATCGAAGACCTACCAATCCCTATACCAACATAACTATCCGGCCCTGTTTCGTAAAATCAAACAAGACCTAGATAAATGGGGAGGATATCAGATATCATGGATCGGGAGAATGATCTCGGTAAAAATGAATATACTCCCTAGATTGCTATAGCACTTCCAGACTCTCCCGGTCCACATCCCTGGCTCAGAACTGAAGAACATCCAAAAACTAATTTTCCAATTTATTTGGCAGGGTAAAAAATCCAGAATCGCCAGAATAGTTCTACTGGCTTCAAGGGGGAGAGGAGGACTTGGAGTCCCAGACATTATAAGATACTACCAAGCTACCCAGTTGCGACAGGTAGTCTGGAACGCAAACCCAAGCCAATATTGTTGGCTAGATATAGAAACGCATTATGCCGGGACGCCTTTACTGCCAGCATGCCTTTGGTCTCTGAGCAGGGAAGACATGCAGAATAGTAAATTCAAATTAGGTCCAATGAGACACACATGGGAGACCTGGACGAAATGCAAACTCAAATTCAAGCTCACAGTACCTCATTCCCAATTTACACCAATTCATAAAAATTCAAAATTCCCACCTGGCTGTGATCCCAGACAATTCGATCAATTCAAAACAAAAAATATTAGAGTGGTTGCCGACCTCTTGAGTTTTGGGCAGTTCCTGAGTTTCCAAAGCTTACAAACCAAATATGAAATAGTAGGGATGAACGTCTTCAAGTACCTACAAATCCGACACTTTATTCAAACATTATCCCCAACGTTGGAATTTCCCCCTCTCACTGGTTTCGAGCGGCTCTGTAGAGAAACAGCCCACCAGAAAGGTCTTATAACACAAATTTATGCAGAACTGGAGAGGGCAATAGAAGCCTCCCCCCACGATTACATGCTACATTGGGCAGCAGAATTAAATATAGTTATAGACCGAGAGGACTGGGAAAGTATTTGGGAAACAGCCTCAGGAACTTCCATATGTACCACAATCAAAGAAAATATATACAAAATACTGTTTCGCTGGTATCTTACCCCAGTTAGAATAAATCAAATCTACCCCCTGGCTTACGATCTATGTTGGAGAGGCTGCGGTCAAAAGGGGGACATGGCCCATATCTGGTGGTCTTGTCCGGAAATTCAGAAATACTGGGAAACCATACAAAACTTAATAAAAGAGGTCACAGACCTCATAATACCCATTGACCCGCTGACCTACCTGTTGACCAAGCCCTTAGAGACACTGGACCGACCAACAGGAAAATTAGTCTCCTTCATTCTCACAGCAGCTAGGTGTGCGGTGGCTGCCTCTTGGAAGAAAGTGTCTCCCCCATCTAAACAAACAGTAAAAAAAAAAAGGATACGAGAGGTGATGGAAATGGAGAAATTATCAGCCTTTTTGAAAAGGACCACCGCCTCTTTCTATAGGACATGGGACTCATGGCTGACCCAAACAGTACACTAACCCTAAAACACCTCTTAGGAACGAGAGAAAAGTCGGGACAGAACAGGGACCTCAGTAATGGATACTGAGGAGGAGGGAGGCCACGGGCCCCTCCCACCCCCGCCTTTTTTCTTCTGTTTCTACACTTACGCCGCCCCTGTGGACCCAAGAGGGTCAGGGGAGCTTTGAAGCTTTTTCCTGGCAAACACCAACAAAATGAAAAAATCCTGTATTAGGCCAAAATATTTTCTGTAATTCTGGAATTGTGTGAAATGTACTAATGCCTAATAAAAAAATTTGAAACAAAAGAAATACAGAATATGCTCTGCAGATTATCCTTACTAAAGACGAGATACAATGTAGATTATGAGTGAGAGACAGGATAAAGAAACGTTGCAATGTCCATAGAGTGCTAAAACCTTGGATTTCGCCGTGTGATCTATTTCAGTCTTTTGTATACATTTTAAGCCGTTGCCTTCTGCAGGCAGCTGTCCCTTTTCTATCCTTAGCAGCAACAGTTCCTTAGCAGCAACAGTTCATTCTGGGTGGCCAGATGTTTTATGGTGGCAATAGTACAAGACTCCTAAGTTGGATTTTAACACAAGTTATTAACTTGGGTCAGGTCTGCATGATAAATCTATCTTGTAGATGCAAGCAATGTCTGTATGGGCTGTTAACAAAAGAAAAACAAATATGGTTGTTGGAGTGCTACAGTTGTATTCCCTAATTGTCTGTGGTCTATTGCTCTCACTAACTGACAAGTAATATATGTTTAGCCTGAACACTTTATTCAATGAGTTTTATAGTTGCTTCAATATTTTGCTTTTACAGTGCAGGGCTAAAGTATAAGACATGACTTACTTTTCAAGTGTGTTTTTTATTGATTTGTATTTAGATTTCTCATTGGGAGAGAGAAGCCAGGAACACACAGTGAAGTGGCACGTCTTATCAGCGAAACATTGGAACAAGAGAAATGTCAGCAAGATCTGTATGAGCAAAACTACTCAGAGGGCAGCACTGGGCAGGTATGAAAAGGGACTTTGATCAGATTTTCTCATGCTGTGTTTTAGATATAAGCATAGCTCAACTTTATTATACAGTTTTCCTTTTTCTTATTCAGTTTTAAAAATGTTTGTTATGACCAAAAAATATGGGGCCATGGTACCTATGAGCAGTGTTCGACAAATCTATACATTTGCTCGCCCCGGGCGAGTGGATTTAACCCCCGGGCGAGTAAATATTGGCCCAAGCAGCACACGTTTGGTACTAGGTGGCGAGTAGATTTTTTTGTGTGGCGAGTAGATTTTTGGGTGATTTGTCAACCACTGTCTATGAGTGAATTGGACAATGTTATATGTGAAACTATGCCTGCTTTATAGTAACCACTTCCAGCTGCTTATTGACTAGAGTTGGTCTAGGTGAATTTAGCTGAAAGCTAACTACAGTGTATAAAGTTCTTGAAATGTGGGATTCCCAAAAATATCCTCCCTGCTTCTTTTTTTCTAAAATAATTTGCATTGCACAATGCCATATAGTATGAGTATTATATCAATTAGTAGATTCACTGAGACAGAATTAGTGTTTAACTTTGAAAATGTTGGACCTTACAGGACAAATGTATTTGTATCTTCCCTGCAGGAAGAAGATTTTGATGAAGATGATGAAGATGCTCTAGGATCTCATTTACATGGGGGTAATTCTGTTGAAGTCTTCTATCTGTCTGAAAGTGAGGACACAAATTTCCCTCTGGATATGGACTCTTCACAGCTGGTCATTAAGTTTAAAGAGGTACATTAGTGGCATACAATACAGTGCTCTGCTATGTTTTACCGACCAACGTGACACCATTGAATTTTAAACAACAAAAGTTTTTTTCAGCAGTTGAAGAGAAATGCAGGCAAAAAAGACAGAGAAACCTGTAAAGTAACATAGTCTTCATTTTAGCACATACATGTAAACCTATATAACTGTAATTACTCTGGAACTGTCCAACTTTCTCTCTTCTGATAAAGCAGCAAAGTTGCATCATCTTTGGTTTTCATAGTGATCATATACATGTAGAATTCTAGTATAAAAGGTACTATAAGACTTTCAAATTATAATAGCTTTGCATTTCTTTATTCATTGTAGTCGGCATAAGTACTGTAAGTCATGGAAAGGCACCATACGTCACCTCCAGTAATGTTGCTTTTGACATTTTTTTGCCATTGATGGGGAAAAAAACAACTATAGTTGTGTCCATATATATATATTTTGAGATATCGGACAATCTTTTGTGTTTCGTATTTTAGCTTCAACTAAAACATGCTGTCACTACCGCTGAAGTCAATCAACTGAAAGACAGAGTGAGTAATTCTACATCTTCATTCTGTCTGTAATGTGCTATGTCAGTGTTTATCAACCGGGGTGCCGTGGAAGAGGCCTATGTGGTGTGGCATAGCCCGGGCAAGGGGGGCGGCAGTACTCCTGTGCTGAACAGTGCAGGATGGAGGGGAAGGGGGTCAGCTCCTCTGTGCTGGACAGTGCTGGATGGGCCCGCTGGACAGCTGACATGTTTTAAGTGTTTGGTGGGGAAGGAGTGAGGGCTTTGTTTAGGGAGAAATGTGTGATGGCTGTGTGTGCGTTGTAAGAGAAGAGGGGGTTTGGGTGAATGCTGTGTTTATAATAAGAAAAAGGGCTAAGTGTGCTGTATAAAAAGTGGGATAAATGTGTAGTGTGTTGTGTAAAAGGAATGAGGTGACTGTGGAGTGTGTAATATGAGGGCTAATGGTGAGTGTCTGCCTGGGAAAAGGAAGGTGATTGTCAAGTGTGAGTAGTGGAAGAGTACGGTCTGAATAGCAGGGTTCCCCCCAAGATTTTAAAATTCCATCAAGGGGTGCCCTGTTAAAAATAGGTTAAGAACCACTGCTATGTAGTTATTTTTTAAACTGCCCTAAATGTTCATAGAAATGGAGGTTTCTACTACACAATTTTACTCGTCTATTGTCAAATTTTCCCTGATGTTTTTAGTGTACAGCATATGAATAATGAAGTGTAACAGAATATATATGCAAAGAACCATTCCTGCGCTCCTACCAATTGGGCTAAAATAAACTAGTGACTTTTTTACATTTAGAACTGAAGTCTGTGTAACCTAAGAGTAATTTGATTGCATCTTTTAATCAAAATATGATGGAGTTGAGCACCCCTGCTCTATGCTGTAGCAAATTATTGCTAGTAAAGTGCTAGTATTCTGACCACTTTAGAAAAGTCTTCTGTTTTCATCTTCTTGAAGTAACAGGAATGTCGTTTCCTTCATGATTATCCATATATGAATAAAAAGGGATTTCATTCTATTTAAGATAAAGGCTACTGAATGTGAGAAAATGGAGTGGGAGTCAAACAGGCTGAAGCTTCAGCAATCGGTGGAAGAAAACAAGATTAAGATTAAGAAATTGGAGACTTATTGGCTAGAAGCACAAGGCCTTTGCAAAACCGTTAATGAACATTTGAAAGAAACCCAGGAACAGTACGATGTATTGGAGAAGAAATATACCAAGGCCAAAAAATTGCTGAAAGATTTTCAGCTGAAGTAAGTATTTTATTTTTCCCTCCACTGTTTGGCCCTTATTCATTAAAGCAGGGGAGTGGAAACGTTTCCAGCTGCGCCCCCTGTCTGGCCTGTGCCGAAGCTGTGCCCCCTCCTACCTTCCAGTCGCGTCACAGGGTCACATGATGTCAGGTCACGTGACCCGCTGCGTCATTTGACGCCAGTGACGCCACATCACAACCCCGCAGCGTTATCTGACGCCACATTGCCATGGAGACACGTCACAGCGTCTGAATCCCAGTAAGTGGGGGGTTAATTTAAATGCCTGGGGGAAGAGCGTGGGACCTCTGCAACAGCCCGCGCCCCTACCCATAAAAATCTCCTGCCCCCCCTTGGGGTGCGCCCCCCAGTTTGCGCACCGCTGCATTAAAGCACAATACTGCTGCTGCCAGCACAATCGCACCGAACCTGCTATTGACTTGAATGAATAAGGCCATCTGATCATAATATGGTGCTACTAATATACAAACACTGGAGGTTATTCACTAAAGTCCAATGCGGGTTAACACACCCGATCCAGCGTTAACTGCCATTGACTTGAATGGCGGTTAGTGTCAGATCAGGTACGTTAACCCACAACTGACCTTTGTGAATAACCACCTTTGTGTGAAGGGTAAACCACAAACTGCAATAGGTTTTATTCACAGAAGCAGTGGAGTAATGTGATCATTTTAACTTGAGGTTGTATGCATTTTTCACCAATAAATGGATAGCCACAGTTTTCGTGGTGCGAATCCTTTCAACTTTTCTCCTCAAGTTTTTTGATTAAAACAGATTTCACTCTATGCCAAATTACTAACATTATTTGCCAGTTGTGTATTAAAATCTGTCCATGGTTATAATGAGTGGAACACGTAGCCGTGTGGTTACGATTTAGGCTTTGTCCCCGCTGGCGCTGAGCGCGCTCATGCTTGGAGAGCTCTCCAAGCATGAGCGCCAGGTGTCCTTTAAATTTTCGCAAGCGCTCACGGGAGGGAGGGGTGGGGACGACGCTGCAGGGGAAGCTGAGCTCGCAAGAAAGTTGAACAATTTTGTTTACCCGAGCGCCGGTGAGTGTGTGCCCGCGCATGCGCGCATCGCGTGAGCAGGGACGTGTATATGTATATATACAGTGTTCGACAAACCTATACATTTGCACGCCCCGGGCGAGTGGATTTAACATTGTGGCGAGCTACTATTGGCCCAAGCAGCACACGTGTGGTACTAGGTGGCGAGTAGATTTTTTTGTTCGGCGAGTAGATTTTTTGGTGATTTGTCGACCAATATATATATATATATATATATATATATATATATATATATATACACACACATTTCTCCTCGCTTCTGACTTAAGAGGCCCTGGATTGAAGGACAGCTTATTATGACCCTGGCCAAGTCATGTTGTTTTCCTGTACTTTAGATGCTGAAAATAACATAGTATAATATGTATGCATCTAGAACGAGCTGTATGCAATGGCCATTCTATCCCACAATATAAAACACACCAGCATTTAATATTTTTGTTTATCTTTTAGGGAAATAGAATTTGAAAAAAAAGAAGAGGATCACACGGAACTTTTAAAAGAGAAAGACAGAAGACATACAGAACAAATAAATATGCTACATTCAAAGGTACTTCTTTACTGTGCCGTTTCTGTACTTTCTGTTATAAGATATGTCCAATTTTCTCTGAAGATCGATCTCCGCAATTCCTACATTACATTTTACATAAGTGTTCACTGGGCCTCGTCTTGCTGATTATTGATCAATCTGGAAAATAACTTGAAAAAATTTAGATTTGAAGTAGACCGCATTGGGGGAGACGTCAAGAGAACATTTCATATGCTTATTTAATTAGGTTTTCTTTTGGAGGAACCTGTGCTTTTATTGAAAGTTTTCTGTTGGCATTGATTACGAGTAGCTCTAGTAATGTGAAATACTCCCCTTGATAAAACATCGAAGCAGCAATCAGCGTATGTGAGTTTAACTCTATAATGTTACTATCTTATCCCTGAGTATGTCTTAATTAATCTCTACTGTAGCTTCTGAGGTTACCATGGTGACTTTTAGGCTTTATTTGGCTCTAGGAAGAGCTCCACTTTAACCTCCTGGACACACTATTTCAAATACTTGTACCTCCTGAACCCAACATTCAATTTAAATGTTTTTTTTTTTTTTTAACAGATTTCAAATCTTGAGAAAAAGCTTTGCATATATGAGCAAACACATGGGATTGTAAACAACAAATATCTGGAAATGAATGAAACCGTTTCAGAACTAGCAGATGGCCAAACACCAGGAGATCTGGAAGACTCGGAACTACTAGAAAATGTTGTACCAGGTAAGAGGTTACAATATAACTGCTGTTTGAGCTTTTGGTGTGCTGCTAACACACATTAACACTGTCTGTTATTACCAATGGTATTTACCAAGAATTACAGACCTGACGAGGATCTGTGAGTAATGCATCTCTGGTCTCTCAGGCACTGAACAGCGTAATTTTAATTAACCTACCTTTACATTTTTGCCTTAGATTTCGATGTATGTGTGGGAGAAACTCAGCGCTTGGACACCAGTGCCCACAGGGCCAAAGCCCAGCTTGCACTTAAAGTAAAACGTCAGCCTCCATCACGGAATAAGCTGAAAGAATCATTCATTAGCAGGGAGAAGAATATAAGCATGGAGGTGAGGTTGCTGTGCTGTAAAATCACTGTGATATGTATTGTATATGTAATATTGTGGTCACAATGTAATCCGTGTGATATGAACTGGATGGTGAAGTATGGAAAATGCTATAAAAGACATCCTGAAGTACATATATAAGGATTGCATACTGTATATATTAGAATTACACACATCATGTCTTATACATTCTCTACCGGTCTGATTATCGGCTTGAAGGTGGACTGTTTTGGGTTATGCTGTCTGCTACAATGCGTGAGATCGGACATGAGAACCTTTGTTAAAATTATTATTTTCTTTTCTTTTCTGATTTATACATGATGTGTGTTTAGATAGGGGCCCCTGCATAGTACTTTTGTATATAGCAACAAGAAATGCAACAAAAAAAAAATGCACAAAGCAGCGCACTGCCCAGGGACACAGGTGATGAAAAAATGAAAAATATTTATTGTCTGACCAACATTACAAAAAAGGAGGTGTGGTCAGACAATAAATATTTTTCATTTTTTCATCACCTGTGTCCCTGGGCAGTGTGCTGCTTTGTGCATTGTTTTGCATTTCTTGTTGCTGTTTGGACCTGTATCTGCGGCTGGACACGCCTTCAAAGAATCCAGTTGGCTCTAGGAGTGGGTAAGATATTCTAAAGAATTATTTCACTTAAGAATTATTTAACTTATGATGGACTACACGTTTTGGTGAGTTTTTGGACTTTTATTATACAATTGTCTCCAATGAGGTGCAGCGAAGTGAGAGTATCATTTTTACTGTAACCTTCAGGAGGCTTAAGAAGTACTGGACTCTAGTCACTCACCTAGTAGTACACCCACTCCATAGAAAAGCCACATCTCTAGGATTCATTCATGGAAAAAAATTAAATAATTCCAGGACTGTTGGAGCACCCACTACTTTCATATTTTGAACTATTTTTGTATATATGTGGGTTATTTCTTTATTGTATTTCACATACTAACGGAGGACCCATAAATGTTAGTAATCACAATGAACATATTTTACTGTTAGGCAAAAGAGGCCGGGCTTGATACCCCCGGCAAATTCTCAGGCTTTTTGCATTGTCCCTTCCGGGTGAATACACTATATAATTGTGCACAGTATTCATGGCTGTACACAACCCTGAGGAAGGTCCCAGAGTGGACCGAAATGTTGCTGTTCAGTGGCTATTTCTTTGCATTGGAGTGCCTATAATTTTTTGTATACAGGCAGTCCTCGTTTTACAACGCTTCGTTTTACAACGAATGGCTTATCCAACGCTATGCAATGCATACCTATATTCATTTTTACAACGCCAAAACGGCTTATCCAACGCTCTTACAACGCTTTGCAAAGTTGTTTCTGTATATAATATATATATTATATAATATTATATAATATATTATATTTTATTATTTATATATATATATATATATATATATATATATATATATATATATATATATATATATAATACAGTATATACACTATATAATTTATGTGTGTGCTGCATATCTTATTGCCTGTATAACATATTTGGTGTATTTTAGTGTTAAAAATGCCTTCAGGAACGGAACCTTTCATTTAAACAGTGTTCCTATGGGAAAACGTGTTTCGCTTTAAGACGTTTCGCTATCCAACGCCATTTTGAGTAACGCATTGTGTCGGATAACCGAGGACTGCCTGCCTGTAGTTTTACATACATACATACATACATGCATAGTAGTGTTGATTGGAATTTTCCTTGTCATGCACTAATATTCAGGGATTTATTGATTTACCTTTCTATTAGGCTTTATAAGGAAGTAATTCCTTCAGTTTTAGATTAGACTGGTCTGCAACCCTACCTTAAACCATTATCACCCAGCATACAGTGCTTCCACTGCAGCAAGGAATTCTGGGAAATTACATGCAAATTACCACACAGTGCCACCTTTTGCTTATTTACCTTTTTGTACCCACCATAACTTAACTGTGTGTGTGTCTGTATTAAAAAAATTACAGTATATATTTGACCAGTATTCTTATGACTTGGACATTTGAAATTATATCTTTAGGGTATATGGATTGAATTACACGTGGGGGGCTATATATAAAGAATTATTTTGTGAAAACTAAGTGATTGCATTGATTAAAAAAAAAAAATCTCTCCCCTAAAATCATTAGTGGCATATGTTGATTTGTCATTATTTATGCTGTTACATTTGGCGCCCGTTTTCTTAGTATTTGCATGGTGCGCGTCATGTTCATACGTATGAAAGCATTAAGAATTGTTTGCGTCAACTTGCACTTGTATTTAAGAAAAACTTAACTCGAGTAATGCAATTCTGGCGCACAAAAGTGGCAGGATTCCAATTTGTATACAGATTCTTTGCATACCTGCACCATCGACGGCCTCGAACTCCACCTTCTAGCGTCAAGTTTTTGTTTGTGAAACTAAAAGTTGACGCATGTACCGCAGAGGACATCAACATTGGTTTTATACATTGGCGCTATAAGATGCATGAATTGTTTAATCTTCTGGTGTGGCACTTTTATTGCTTATAGCGACATTTTATACATCGGCCGCATAGTATTACTTCTCATTTCTATGAGTACTGTATACCCTATGACAAGATTCCAGAACCGGTTTGTGGTATATTTTGATATTAATTATAAATTCAAAGTCCAGGAATATGGTTCATATGGGCTGATTCATCATGCGCCGTTACGGCTTAGCGCATTCAATCCGATGTTTGAATGGGTGTTCACGCTGGATCGGGTGCATTAACCCATAATGGCGCTTGATGAATCTGCCCCACAGAGCCATATCTCTTCATTTCCTAACTTTTGTTGTGCTCTGGGTATACTCTGAATTCAGACTGAATGGGACTTCCAGGGACCCCCGCTGTTAATCCGATGGGCCATTAGTCTGTCTGCAGAAATGTTGCAGCATGTAACCAGCATGTACCCAGCATGTACCTGGGTCTTGTTGGTGATTGCCCCAGATTTGTTTTAGAATACTCGTCGGCACTACAGTAGACGTTTGAAAACATACCATCAGCAGCCTCATGAGGTGCCAGACCATTAACTTTTGAGTGCTTAGGGACCAGCAATATGTTACACTCAAGGCATTAAACCACCATAAAAAAAATTAATCTAATTCAATATACAGGATGAGGATACAGAAGAAATTCTTCAGCAGGCAGAGACGGTCGTCCCTAGAGAAACCCAATTGGAAGACACAGAAGAACAGATGGTTGTGCCAACATTCCATGATGAAGATCAAAGGATTGAAATGCCACGATCAGCCGAGAGTTTAGGTAGTCTTCTGGAGTCAAATCCCTCCACTCCTTCTTCCTCCCCCGTACACAGGACTAACACTGAAACCATTCTAACCACAAGTCAGTCTCCCTCTGGAGAAGATGTCGCTCTGACCTCTCCAGCAGGATATGTTAGGAGTACCAAGCTAAGAGACTATAAAGGCAAAGGCAAAAAAGGTAAGATTAGATATAGTAAATAGAAATAGAAACTGCCTTTTTTGTGAAGCCAGCAAAATACAAGATTAGTGATAATTGGTTCCCATGGTAAATATTAGTTGATAAAAGTTGTTAGTCTATTTAATTGGAGGAGGTTATTGGAGAGAAAAGAAATCCAACACAAACAATATAATATAAATTCAGAATTTATCTTGGAGAACAGATAATTCTTAGTACATACAAATTTTTCATTTGTCATTTGGACAGGCGTCATGCCGTCATTGACCTGAGGATGTAAAGTGGTTGCTAGATGCAGATTGATGTCAAAATATTTCTGAAAAATAATTGGCATTTCTCAAGGGGATTATTTTTAGGTGACAGAACATATTAGCCCTTATAAGGGTAAATGTGTTTATAACAGGTAATCCCGATTTTAAGTTAAAACAGGAATGTCTTAACTCGTGTTCAGATAATGACCTTGTTGTTGGGTATATACGAGGGGTAAACGCATCCAAATCCACCACTTCATATATATATACTGGGTCAAAAAGTTACTAGGATTGTGATGTTTAGAACAAAAGACAAAAAGGCTTAGTGCTACATCTAACTTGACATATTATACAGTTAAATACTTATTTGTATATCTTTTCATAAGCAGGGGTTATTTAGTTCAATTCTTTGGCCAAAGTATTGTAAGCCTAAAACCACTTCACGGTGTTTGTTAATTTCAGTTGGTAAAACAACATGGAAGTTAGTGACCCCCCCTCCCTGTTTCCAAGCTCACTCGTGCCACCTTTTAATTGCCGTTCTTGCTTAGCACCGGTAAATGACCAGCCTATTAAAGACGGGTCACTCTCCATTAGTGAGGTTATGGGAGCTTTTTGTGGGTGCAGCAGTGTTAGGACCTACACATGGGCCGCGCCGTGACGTGGTTTTAGGCTTAAAATACTTTGGCCAAAGAATTGAACTAAATGACCCCTGCTTATGTGAAGATATACAGATAAGTATTTAAGTATATAATATGTCAAGCTAGATGTAGCACTTGGCCTTTTTGCCTTTTGTTCTATACACGAGGGGTAGCCAACTCAAGTCCTCGAGAGCTACCAACAGGTCAGGTTTTCAGGATATCCCTGCTTCAGCACAGGTGGCTCAGTCTACTGAGCCACTTGTGCTGAAACAGGAATATCCTGAAAACCGGATCTGTTGGTAGCTCTTGAGGAGTGGAGTTGGCTACCCCTGGTATACAGATCATTGGGCCTTTAACGGCACAGGGTGGAGTGGTGCTCTGGTAAATGCGGGGCCAAATTTTGATCAAAAATATTAAGTTGTAGTGTGCAGGCACATACAAAAGCGTTGCTGAAAAAAGAAAATAATGCATATATTACTATTTTAGTAACCGCTTCAGACAGAGATCACCTTTTTATAGTGGTGATCATTCTTACTAGGAATTGTGGACATAGTGCCAAGTTGCGATACTCTTCTCACCGTGACTTGTAAGCTGCTTGCACTTGGACTTCACATTTCAGTGTGTTCAGAGCACTGCTCATTGATTGGAGATTCTGTAGTTAATTTAGATGTCATTAAGAAATGACCTCCGCTATAGACACCAAAGTAAAATTTAATGCTTATAATTTCTAACATCTACTACCGTAATAGATCTGGTTTTAACCTATTCCTTTACTAATGCATAAGCCTTTCTAGCAGTTCTGTCTCCATTCAGAAGTTAACAGGCAGTTGTATGAAAGCAAAACTGGAGCAGTTCTGGAACAAAAACATTGCTCAAGATATATCAAACAAAAATCATATTGATTTTAACGGGGTGCTTGCTTTGCTGCATATGGTGCAATGTATGCCCGAGAATTTCACCACTTTGGCCTTGATACATATGGGCCAAAGACTTCTGAATGTTCTATACCCGGGGTGGGCAACTCCAGTCCTCAAGGGCCACCAACAGGCCAGGTTTTAAGGCTGTCCCTGCTTCCCCACAAATGGCTCAGTTTTTGAGCCAAAAATTGAGCGACCTGTGCTGAAGCAGGGATATCCTGCAAACCTGACCTGTTGCTGGCCCTTGAGGACTGGAGTTGCCCGCCTCTGTTTTATAGAGACCTTCACTAACACAGCAACATTTATTTATATTTTTTTAGATGAGAAGAGATCTGATGAGAAAACATTGGAGTCGAGTGAAAGCACAGGGAAGCACAGGAGAAGATTTCCTGATTTTGGGTAAGGGAATTGAACACAGTCTCTGCCAAAGTGCTTTATCACTAATTTGTTTAGAAGGACATTTTCCTATGACTGATTCTATAAGAAATGAAGTGGATGTTGCTACTTTAAATTTAGTTTGGAGGCTTTTGGTTACTCGTTTCATTGAGTGAGAAGGGGATATAATTTTAGTTTACAATTGGTCTGAATCATTTCAGATTTCTTTTGGAAGTTTATCACCAATATATTTTAATAAAATGTGGTTGTTGTTTTTTGTTTCTTTTAGCGGTTTGCGAAAGTCTGGAGGGAAAGGCAAAAAACAAGAAAAAGAGAATCAAAGAGAATCTTTTGATAGCCGGTAAATTAATATCTAAAACCAATGTTTTTTTTTTATCACAAACTGCGTATTTAATGGCATGGAAACTTTGTACTTTTCACACTGTTGGCTAAATACTAATAAGAACTTAAATGTAATCCATTGTAATAATAAACATTCTTTTTGATTATTTAGGTATTTTGCGTGCAATATATCGGAGGGTAATGGAAGTGCGTTTCTTGATCCAACAAACATTTTATTTTTTAGTAGTACCCTTAATTGGATCACAGTTTTCAGAGATCTTTCTATACATTTGTATATACCATCCTATGTATTTATTACGGTCTATGCTTCTACCATAATTTCCTGCAGGCATAGCATACATATATATATGAAATAGCAAGATAATATTTACATAACATTTTAAGAGCCTGATCGGGGGGGGGGGGAAACATTTGTGAATCTCACTATTTTTCATTTGTCAGACTCTAAATACTGTGACTGAAATATAATTTTCAAATCAATTGCTGTAGTGTTGTAGTCACAAGCTACAGCAACAATACTCACGAAGGTATCTCGAAGGCCCCTCCCTATTCAATAGACTGTGAAATTGCTTTTTTGTCTAGTGGATTAGAGCCTAATTTTAAAGTAATGTTTTTTTTGTAATCGTTTTTGTACTGAGTGAATTTCTCATTAATTGTCACTCAGTATTGCTTAAATGGAGACAATCTATATTTAATGCATATTTATTTTAATGTTTACAGTGGTTCTAGAGACTTATTGGAAGACTCTGGCAATCAGTCCCCATCCGATTCTGATTCTCCGGTCCCTACTTGCATGCCTTTCTCTTGGTTTGGAGACAGCCACAAAGAATCTACTTCCAGCAGCAATCTAAACTCTGCTAACAGTGGACCTGACCTCGCTGTGGAGCACAGCCAAGAAAGTAGAAACAAGGTAAGCTTTCATAAAAGCAAATGCTAGCTACACTAATCTTCTAAAGAATGCTTTATTGTGCATTCTGATCATCATTCAAGACCATAGTATCATATATCCAGATACCATCTCTACAGCCAGCAAAATATCTTCAAAGATTAATATGAATATCTGTGGAGTGCTATAAAACCGTAGTATATTTTCCAAATTATTATTTCTCTTTTAGTTGATGTACAAAGAATTTTTTTTTTTTTAAGATTAAGCCCCCAAAAATTACTTTGTGATAACAATGTATCCGTGCACTGTACCAGTTACAAATGTCAAATTCATGTGTTTGTTTCTCTCCTCAGTAAATTAAAATTTGTGTTTCACCAATAAACGTCTTTTTTTTAGGTTTGTAACTATTTGTAACTCAGTTACACCTTTCAGTAAACTTTTAGTAGGGCAGCAATATTTATGGCTAATCTATATTTCCTAAGGGCGTTTATATTAAAATTACACATCATACAAGGTACCATAGCCCCTTCAATTAATTCAGTTTTTTTTATGGCCTGGTAAGGGCTTCTGACAGTGGAAGAGTGGGGACATCTGTGCCGGCGGTGGAGGGGGTCCAGGCAGTCTGGCCCAACTTCTGGTATTGGCTTCCTGGGTGGGCATCTCTCCGCTGTCGGGTAGAGCCTAGATGGATCCCTGCTCCACATGTAGGGCCTGGGGGGAGGAGGCAGAGGGGGAAAGAGTAAGAGAGCGAGAGGGTGGTGAGGGGGAAATCGCTGGATAGCCAAAGGGGGAGCATACACTTCGCCCCCACCCCCCTCCTCTCTCAACAACCTATGGTCCTGGTGGAGACTTGTCCTGGCCCCGGGGAAAGCGGTCTGCTTCCCTGGGTCTGGTAGTAAACACATTAAAAAGTGATTTACAAGAAACAAAAGCTGTGGTTTATTACATTGGGTGGGATGCATGCATAGGTTCACCAAATTGGTGAATCACATGGGTGCCTCTACTCCAGGGGTGGCCAACTTCAGTCCTCAAGGGCCACCACCAGGCCACGTGTTGGAGATATCCCTGCTTCAGCACAGTTGGCTCAATCAGTGGCTCAGATTGAGCCACCTGTGTTGAAGCAGGAATAGGCTTAAAACCTGCCCTGTTGGTGGCCCATGCATAGCTCTCATATATACACACACACACACACACACACACACACAAACTTTGCTTCTGGAGCAGGTTCTTGCTTAAAGTGTAAACATTCTTCTGGACAATAGGAATCTATAAAATTACAATTGAAAGCATTAAAGATAAGACTAATGAAACATCTACGACTATTTCAAGGACAACCTTGGTTTTCAAAGCAACTTAAGCTGACTATTGAAGAAGGTTCAGGAACATAGAGAAATAAGCAAGAGTGACTGTTGGCAAATTAGGTATAACAAACAGGTGGCCTAAAAATATATGATAAAGGGATTGTCAGTCACATCACTAATATTATTTTTTTCAGGTCATGGTTATAAATATACTGTATAGATGTAATCCTGTATTTAATGACATTCCACAGCTGTTCATTGCATTACAAATTCCTCTTGCAACAAAGTGGATTACAAGTCAGTATCTTTCTTGCTATTGCAAACACAAATTGGTAAACGTGAACAGCTAGTGCACTAACTTGCATTCCCACTAACCCACATACCTGTTTCTAGCACTTTGTATTTTTTTTGTATGCATATCATAAATTATTCTATGCAGGTCCTTCAACCTCTTAAGTATTAAGTAGTCCATAATGTATAATTATTCAGACTTTGGCACGGCCAGGTTTTAAGAAAAGCAGTAACTTGGGTCAAAACTGCCTGAAATGTTGTAGGTGCGCTATATTACAAATCACCCAATTGCTATATGCAATGCTTAACTATTTCCTAAATTTGCCGTTGTATAAAATGCCTGACATGGATCTTTTCTGATGTTGCTCTGTGATCTCTTTTTTATGCAGCATAATCCTTCCTGGTCTTTATTCATTCATTCTTTAGACTTGGTATAGTATGGCTATTTCATACCCCCTTCCCAGCTTCTTAGTTTTTATAATCGATGCTAACTAGAACTATAAACCAAATGGCATTTAATATTTTATAGGCTTTTTCTGTTCCTTGTCAACAAAGGGGATAAATCCAAGTTTGAAACGAATACTTGTTGTATGTAATGCGGAAAATGCATATAAAGTCCTGTCCTCACCAAAAAAATCACAAGAGCCATGTAAATAGAAACAAACATGCCTTTTTATTAGGCATAGCAGGTGTAACATTTTCATAAGTGTTGACGCAGTAGAAATAGTGCTTCAAGGAATTAGCAGTGCTTTCACTTAGAAATGGGAGGCGTAGAAAGTTATTTGCTCACAAGTTGGGTATGTCTATTAAACAAAAACATACAACATATATCCTTATATTTACTAGACACCACATGCCCATTGGAACAGGGACCACTCCAGATTACAAACTCTTACAGAGAAATTATGGTTTGCAATTATGCAAGAGAAAATATGGAAATATCTTAACGTGGCCTAGTGATTTGTAACCTTTTGGACAGTTGTTCGATGAACAAAGTCAGTTTGAGAAATGAAACACTTGATGAATAAACAGAGGTGTACTTTCCCTCCAGGGAAAATCGTTAAATCTGTATTTCAAAATCTGACTTTTATTTGGTGGATTATTCTGAAACTCTTGTATGTGCACAAGACACGTCTTTTTAACATCAACCATACATAGGCATAATCAGATGAATGTTTATCCATAGTAAAATCTGAATACATTTTATTTAGAATAATGTAGAAACAAATAGTTGTTTTGGGGGGAAATGCAGGTGACCCAATGGGGCAAAAAACTGCCAAGTTGATTAGGAATTTATTATTAGCATTTTAAATACTGTAGTTCATTGAAAGCTGTTTCAATCCCTGCTAGTTTACACTAGTACAGTTCACATCACTCATGGCTGTCAGAATTTAACAGCTAAGTAAAACACTGTAATTTAATTTTAACTTCTGACTGTTTGGCTATGTATGTTAATTATCTCAGCATATATTTATATTCCTAAACCAAGTAATTTGCTAAAACCAATTATAGGGGAAGCATTATGAAAAGCATGCATATTAAAACATTTAATCTTGCGCTAACTGTGATTTATGTCATTATTATGCTAGTAGATAATTGAATTCCATCAGAAATAAGACAATTCTAGAGTGCAAAGGAGATCACATAACTCCTGTGTTTTGAATGCCAACATTCTAAAGTTAATGTATTTGTTTATATCTCTGAAGCAAGACAAATGTGTAAGGAAAATGTGTACGCAGTATATCCAGATACCCTTTCATGTAATAACGTAGAGATTCTAAATTAGTCAATGTTGAGCAAAAAAATCAGCTACTGCACACTGTTATGGCATGTGGCCTGCACATAGCTCAACCAGTGCACACTAATACTGCCACATAAATGTTGGCATTCCTGTGTTATGATCACACAGGGATTACAAAAATAAACCTTATTTCATATAATGCTCTGTTTTAAATGTTACCATACCTGAAAGACCAATGTGCAGCTGTTTTAATACATTGGTCGCCACAAGGGACATTCTTTCCTATTCTGACCTCTTGAAGGTCTGTTCATAGCATCAGAAAAGAGACATACTGTAATATCCTTCCATCTTCACATTTGAAAAAAGTTTTTCTGTCCTTTTTCATTTCATTTTTGTGTAGCTAAAATACTCCCAACTGGATGACCTCAATATCATAAGACAGCCACACGCACAAAAACAACTGAAAAGTATTTTCCAATGGAAAATAGTGTTGAGAAACCAAATCTGATCCTTCTGAGACATTGCTAGATATGCTGATTCTAAGTTATTTTATTGTGAATATGATCATTTTTGTGAGGTTTCCACTCTAATGTAATTGTGAGTGTCTGATAAGTTAGTCTGATTTGAATAACATAGTGTTTTAATTACCATGTAACTATTTTAGAACACATAAAACTAGATACCCAACTTTTTTCCCCCCTGAGCTTGTTGCTGATATGTTATAAAATTAATATTATAGTATGTGGTAAGGGAGTATTCACTCTGAGAGTGAATTGTTTCTGAAATGCCGTTGTGCACATTCCGAAAAGTATGCCTGTATTCAGACACGTTTCAGCACAGACAGGTGCTATGTTTTACATACTACGTCTATGCCCTTGATCATTATACCAATATGAGTTTCCAAATTAAGGCCGTTGGAACACTGTAAATGTGTAAAACATTAACTACAGTGTCCAACCTTGAAGCCACCGCTCCATTTTATTTTCTGTTGTCTTGTTTCCTTATGAATAACAATTGGATATTCTCCTTGTGATTCATTGCAGAGGGGTATAGTTAATCCAATCTTATTTCTACTTGTTTTCAGAGTAGAATTGTCATAGATGATTCATACAATAACAGCCCATGTTCTGATCTGTCAGGGTTAGTGACAGAGCCCACTCTATCAGGGCGCTCACACACTTTCACCTTCTCTTCAAATGAGGTGAGTTCCAAAGTGTGTCCATGGTGTCTTGTTGATGTTAGTGTTCTGTGTACCCCTCGTTTTAGAAGCATGTCTTCCACTCTGTAGTGTAAAGTAGAATTTGAAGTTGTGTTGGGGGCGTGGGGGTGAGTAGGTCTCTACTCCCTTTTCAAACAGCCAAATTTGATGTTTGCAATAAAACTCACATTTTACTCTGGTTGTACTGGAACAAAGGCATTTTGGGTGAAGTACCAGTGCCACTAGAAACCCAGCTAAACCTTCAATGTTTGACAACATGTTGAAAAACAAATATATATCTTTTTTTTTTTTTCCCCCCAGCAAAAGTGCCTACATTTGAACTTTTAGAAAGCTAAACTCAAGCCATTACGATGGCAACCACAGGCAAAATATGCTAAATCCTGACTGAGTATCCACTCTTGAGAGATTGCTTCAATAAGCAAGAACAAGTTTGAAGAGTGAGCAAGGAGTGTGCTGCATGAACAGTCATGTTTTTTGCACTGTTATTTCAAGAAGAAAAAAATATTAAAAAAAGATTGATTTAAGTTATTTGCCACTGTTGTAATGCGGGTGAACATTAAAGCTTTTTCTAAAATGTATTTTTGAACCAAATTAATGGTACTGCACCTTAATTTAGTAAATAACATTGGTTTTATAATGCAAACAAGGATGATGCTAAAAAGACGGGTATGTTCCATTTTTATTCTCAGTAGCATATGTTCTTTGTGTGGTGATCACTGCCTGCATGTGTGTGGTAGTAGTACAGTATATTGTTACATATTGTGCTTGTCTAGAAGAAGCAGAACCTAGAGGCATTTGTGAGGAAGCCCAATCATTTGCAACTGTGCTAATACTTGTGCTACAAATTGTATCACATATCTAAGACCAATACGTCTAATGCTAGGACATGTTAAGTTGTCAACATTTGCTAGACCTACTCAGGAGATCCCAGTAGTTTCAGGTAACTACTCAATTAAGGTGAGAATATTTAAGAAAAATACTTAATTTGGGGCATATTGCTTCTTTAAGAAATGTATTTTTGATATATTTTATGGAATATTGTGTATTTAAACCGTACACATTTTAACACTTTGAGGCCTCGTGCTGTCTATCTTTAAGATAATTCTCCCTGTCCAATAAAGGATGTAAGTTTTATATTTCTTGGTAGATCCTGGTGTATAAATACACAGAAGGTATTAGGAATGCAAAAAAGGTGGAGCTTCAGCCAGGGTCTCGGTTACCTCCCTGGTGTACACATGAGTTGCTTCCTATTATCATCAGCTCTCTGTGATTTATTATGCTAAACGTAATGCCATTCTGATTTCGGCATCATTAGACCTTGAGAAACGTGTGTGTGTGTGTGTGTGTGTGTGTGTGTGTGTGTATATATATATATATATATATATATATATATATATATATATATATTTATTTATTTTTTGACCGTGATTTCAGCATTGTACATTAATTTTAGTATATACTGAACTCGTACAATCCATGCTGTGATGAACTCACATTCTAATGTTTGAGCAACAGAAAGGTAACACAGGTTGCCAGTATCCAAGATTATAAAGAGCAAGTGCTCTTAAATGAACCAGATCTGGTTCTCTCACTTCAAAGACAGTCTATTTACCACAGTTCTATTGAATTTTGTCAAACGTTGGCATTGGCATGACTTGTACACTTGAGTATCAGTACTTTCTTGGAAGCTCCCATGCTCCTCATCCCACTGATCAAAAGAAAATGCAATATTCCAACTAATTTGAGCTCCTCTTCTGTTGAGGTTGTGCTGTATTAAAACCACCTGTGTGACTGTAATTGCTTTATTTTGTGTTTCCTTCAGACCTTCGAAAGAAGAAAAGAATAGAACTGATATGACCCAACTTTTTTTTAAAAAAAAATCCATGTTCTTGTCAAACAGGTTCATTAAATAGCCTTGTATCTAAGTTTGAACTGATGTTCCGTTTCGGTAAACTTTAACACTGAAGTAAAATGACCTCAACCACATGATGTAATGTGCCTTTGAATTGGAGCCTCTAGGTCACAGGATTCTTAAATATATCCTTTTAATATATTAAGATTATAATTTGTAGTCTGAAACAGATCAAAGTGCATGGTTTTTAATCACAGTTTTTCACTGTTTTTAAACAGTACAGTTTTGTTCCTACTTAAAGTTGTTTTAAGAGCTCATATGGTCATTTTCCCTGTCATCAGATAGAATCTTGGAATCAAGGCCAGATTCTCAGCAGATCATGAAGAGAAAAGTGTTCCGGTGCCAACATTTCCCTCCCCCTACTGTTTACCCTACTTCCTCCTCCTCCTTCCATCTGGGCTGAGCTGCATAGCCATGCTAAGCAGGCAACCGTTAACAAAGGGGTAAAACATATTACGTCACAAATTGTTTGTTTTTTTCTCATTGCAGGAACTAGACGAGGATGTCACCACAACAGGGAAACAAAATCAATGGCATAGCAGGCCTGTTTCCAATTGGACAGCTCAACAAGTGTGCCATTGGTTAATAGGAATGAACATGGAACAATATATTACAGAGTTCACAGCCAAGAACATAGACGGCCAGCAGTTAATGGTGTTGGACAGTGACAGATTGAAGGTACAGTTAAAACGTTTCTATTTGAATACATTTTCTTGCCAGGAAAGTGTCATACAATAGGTTTGATTCTTTAGGGGGAAAAAATCATAAACCATCCTACACAGAATATTGAACTGTTATTTCCAAGCATCCTTAAGATTTTCTAAAAAAAAACAAAAAAAACAGTTAAATGGTATATTTGCTTGTAAAGACATTAAGTACTGTAGTATATATTTAGCAATTAACTATTTGTGATATTCAACAAATAATGTTGGCACTCTGCCTCTTTTTATATAGCGGTAAGGGTGGTACAATTAGTTCTTCTCTACATGTTTGAAAGTTGGGATGTAACATCCCAAGGTGTTATAATCCATGCATGACTTCTGCTTCATAAAACTATATCAGATCATATACAGATTTAGAACACGCACTGCCCATGATTTGTACATTATTGCATTGGAGCTTATGTTAAGTGGCACAAGTCTAAAGGAATGTATTTTCTCAGAAAAATGAACTAATTGAACTTAAATTAAAACATGACACTTTCCAATGTTGGTATTCTTTAAGATGTTTTTTTTTTTTTTTTTTTTTTAGAATTTCCAGGAAAATCACTTCATTAGATTGATCATATTTACAATAGTTGAATGATGCCATCTACTGGTGGAAACTAGTCTTGCTGCCTTACATATTTAAAGTCAAACTAAGGTCTCTCCATTTCACACAGCAGCATCCTAGCTACGTTCCATTGCAGAGCAATGTGATGCAGGAATGTCTGTGACGTGGCATCATCAGTTATGCAAATGAAAGTTTATATCCGTTGCATGAAGCTTGAGCATTAAGTGTTCAGAAAATCCTTAGTGCTTTTTGTTATCTTGCCAATAATTTGTAATTGATAACATTTGCCTGATCGGTGCTAGATTGTGAGATTTTCACTGGCGGTCTTCATTTATTTTTTCTCTCTCTCTGGTTCCTTCTTTCAAAGGCCTTGGGTGTTTCCAGCCAAAACGACAGAGCCACAATCAAAAAGAAAATCAAGGAAATCAAAAAAGCACAAGAAAAACTGGAAAAACAGAAGGAAAAGATTTATAAGAAAGAAGGGCAGAGGAAAAGCGGCAAAGTTGGAGCTGTTGTAGAATCGAGCTGCTAAAAATATTTTATCTACTGCACATGCGTTGTCCTTCACCTGAGATTTGTGACCGTTGTATATGTATATATGTGTACAATTAAAAAAGAAAAGAAATGATCCATCTTGACAAATTTAGATTTGTATTTCTTAAATTTTTTTGTAGTGTCTTCCTCAAATATTTTTCACAAAGGATCATAGTCTTTAGTATTTTAATATTTTGTTACTGGCTATGTTTGTACTGATCAGTAACATATGATCTTTTAGTGTCTATTACTGTGTATTTGTAAGACCGAAGAACAATGTTTTTTGAAACAACCACTCAAGCTATATTATTGATTGTGTTTCAAGTTGAGCATGAAAGGGCTGTTACTACATTCCCATGCTGAACACACTGGTTTGCTAGTAGTATATATTTATGCTATTCCTATACATGCTTACGACATTGTGTAAATGATGTTGCCCTGTGGTGATATTCTTCCACCATAAAGACACCTTCACCAATTTACAGATTTGCATGTTAATCAGATCCTCTGTGTACAACTTATATTGGCCAGTGACCAACTGAAAAGTTCCACAATCGTCATTGGCACAAAGTAAAGGGAAATGTTTATTTTGAGACTTGGTGTCTTTGATAGGATTAGATGGTGAAACCTTGGTTCACCAGTAACATATTCCATGCTTGAGAGGCCTGAAACACATTGTACGCATCCCTTTTTATCACTAAAGTTGTTTAAGTAAGCAAGGACGAGGAAGAAGACTAGACCATATCTAAAAATGAAATCAATGATTGATTTACAAAACTGTTTTCACACAGTGGATGTGTTGTGTTTTTTAACCTTTGGGAGGGGGTTACAACGTTACTTCTATACATTGCCTTGGTTCTCTATTCACTTCCTCCTAAATAGAATTAATTGTCTTGAATGATAAGACTTCTGTGAAGCGAACTATTTCCATTCCAAGACTTGGTACAATGCCAGTCCAGTAACAGAGTTGTTTTTCCTTTTCTTTACTGCAAATGTAACCAATAACCTTACGCAAAACGATTTGTGTGACTATGGTACATGTGAGGTAATCCTGCGAATAAATAGCATCTGTGGTACTACGTTCAGACAAACACTAATTAAATGATAGCACAAATGTTCAGTAGATTAAACAACTTTTGGGAACAAATGTCAATTGCATTTTTTTTTTTACTTTTTATTATTGGTTAGGTTTGACCGGTTTTGTCCATTTGTAATTCAATAACCACTGCAGCAAAACTTCAGTTTCAGAGTGTCTGGATTATATTACGTTTCAACTTTTGTGTACTTCAACTACTTATGCTAAGCATAAAGCACTGAAGTAATTCAGGAAGCTGAAGTTTGTGAGTGACATGACAGGATTTGTGAATAAATATCAATTTTCTACAGGTTTGCAAAGTACATGCCATTTTGTACCATTTATTGATATTATTGGATACACATGTATTTTTTTGTACTGCTAATGGTAAATAGAGGGGAGTGACTTATAAATGTAATACCATTTGGGTAAAGCGCTGCAGGTAGAGGGGCAGAGTCTCATGGAGTTAAGAAATACTAGACACTTATGTAGTGGAGCATTAAACTAAAGAGTTAGAATGATTTTCTACAAATGAAAGTGGAATGTTTATACAGAACATTGCAATGCCCTTACGTTGTTAATTTGTACTCGTTGAATGCGGACCACTTCATCTTTTAAATGTTTGCTTCCATTAAATGTAGCTCTATTTTAACAAAATCATGAAGATTAGGACATTTTGTATAAAAAAAAATGTTTTATATAATAAAACTGACTTTTCTGAACAGATGTTGCTTTTAATTTCTCCTATTTTACACAACATTATTTCCCACTTCTTCCGGAGGGACCCAAAATGCATCTTTAGTTAAAGGTGTGGTCCCATCTAGGACCATCGTGAATTAACAGCATTAATATTTTATTTTTTTTAAACTTATATTTTTATTAAGATTTTCAAACATGGATGGGAAAGGGGTACAGAAAAAGGGAGGGAGAGGGAGGGGAACAACCATTTTGTGACAGAATTCTTACAATGACAACAATCCCATAACATATACAAAGTTTTGAATTTTATGACATTTTATCACATTTTATCACATCTGATCAGTGACATAACCTACACTCAATGCTCCCAGATCCACTAGCCTATTGGGGCCTCACCCCTATCCAACATCCCAGGGGTCCCAGACTATCAAACTTCCTTATGGTGTGATTCAAAAATGAGGTGAGTCTTTCCATTAATTGTATATTGTTAAACCTTCTAATAACGTCTCTTCTGGAGGTCGGCAGTGTCTTTCCACGCTGCAGCTACCGTGCACCTAGCCACCGTTAAAATATGCATAATTAATTTAGCTGAGTAATGATCTACACCTTCCATTGGTTTAGCCAAGATAATTAAAATTGTGTCTAGAGGAACCTTGATTCCCATCACATCTTCTATCAATTTAACTGTCCTATATGTCTGCATAATTGGGCAAAACTACCATATATGTTCTAAATCCCCTGTCTGTCCGCATCCCCAACAACGTCTATCGGTCGCCTCCGAGAACATTTGCTTTAACCTTTTGGGAGTGTAGTACCAATGTAACAACATTTTTGTTAATATTTTCTTTTGTAACTACATACAGAAGTTTTGCCTGCATTATCCCATATATCTTCCCAATCCTCCCTTGTCATTTTTCTGGAAATCCAAAGCCCACTGGTCCATATATTTATGGCCCGGGGTATCCTTTTGGGGGATTAAACCTTGGTACAGGAATGAGATCAGACCCTTTTGGTATTTTTTTTGTTTAGTATAAATCTTCAAATCGTGTATATTTATGGAATTCCTCCTCATAGAAGCCCTGGCGCACAAAATGTCAGACCAGCATATATTTAAACACCTCTGTCTGGTGCAAACCATATTTTCTCATCAGTTCCTCAAATGATATCAATTTATCTTTTTGAAGTGAAACTTCTTTAGTGGCACCTAGTCATAATAATAATAATAATAATAATAGCATGTTCTTGTATAGCGCTGCTAGTTATATGCAGCGCTTTACAGAGACATTTTTCAGGCACAGGTCCCTGCCCCATGGAGCTTACAATCTAAGTTTTTGATGCCTGAGGCACAGGAAGATAAAGTGACTTTCCCAAGGTCACAAGGAGCCGACACCGGGAATTGAACCAGGCTCCCCTGCAACAATCTCAGTGTCAATCAGTGTCGTTTACTCACTCAGCCACTCCTTATCCTCTTGAGGTCATGATGGGACAAAACTGGAGAGATGGAGACGAAATGTGAAACGTAAGTGACGTCACTTAATGGCCGCCGCTCCCCCCACACGCCCGCTGTCATATGTATCGCCACTGGCGCCGCTCCCCCAACACGGCAGCTGTTTCCCGCCATGCAGCGCATGCGCAGTTGTGATCGCGCCGCTGCCGGATGCCACGCATGCGCAGAAGCGGCAGGCTATGGCGCCATTCCCCCCACACGCCCGCCGTGTCCATACCTCTCGCTGACTCTACACACACACCAACACCGGGGACTCTCCGCTGCTTCCACCACTGACAACTTCCGGAGAGTTCACGTCATGCCAGCTTCAGCTTCTCTTCTGCCCACTCCCCCGGCTGAGCAATGATTGGCTGCCGCCTCAGGTGGGGTTTCAGGCATGCGCTGCTGGGCTCACACGAGGACAGGCAGCAAGGGGCGCTGCTCAGCTGCCGCCAAGCTCTGTGCCGTGATCTGAGGTGCAGGGGGATATGTGCAGGAGGGGTGATGTGCAGGAGTCACGCATGGGCAGCAGCACCAGAGGAGAAGAGGACATGGAGCGCTGACCACACACCTACACCCCCTGTGACACACACACACAAAATTCACAGTTATGTGCAGCAATAACATTACGTTCAAAATAATGTCAAAAAAATTCTCAAAATAATCTCAAAAATAAAAATGGCTAAGACTAACACAGAAAGAGTGCGTGAGTACCGTGCTCGTACTAGAGCTACGAAAACACACAAAGAAGTTTCACTTACTATGCGTGTGCTCAGCACACACAGCTTTTTTCTAGTAGATCGTCCATCTCTAGAATTCCACTTTCTCCCCAGGTTTCAAAACCCTGGCAGAAACCCTGGATTACCAAACGGGCGTAAGTCTAGATGGAGTTGACATAACTTTGTATTTCTTTTTTGCCAACTGCCAGATTTTCAAAGTAAACCCGATTACCGCCGGCTCAGGCTGTCTCCCAGGCCCAATCCTAGAGCTCGACCACTGCAGAGTAGGTAGGCCAACCAAGTATTTAAGTGAGCTTTCCAAATCCACCCATGCATAGATCCCTGCCGGGGAATGCCAATAAACCATTTGTTTCAAATGAGAAGCTATATAATATTTAAAAATATTTTGAACCGCTAGACCCCCTCCTTCTTTAGACTCCAGCATAATTGACCCAGCTATTCTCGGTTGTTTGTTTCCAAATAAATTGCATAATACGGTTTTGGATTTATTTTATATTTATATGTGGGACAGATATTGGTAATGTTTGGAAATAATATAGGAGTCTGGGGAGAATATTCATCTTAACCGCGGTTATACGCCCTATCCAGTAAATATGATGAGAATTACTAGCTTGTAGATCTTTTCTAATCTTAGAAAAAAGGTCGGGATGGTTATATTTATATATGAGTCGTAGTCCCTAGTAAGGTATTTCCCCAAATACTTCAGATGGGTCTTTTCCCACCTATAATCAAAATGTTGTTTAAGAAAATCAGCCTTCCTTTCCATTAACGTTAAATTTAGCGCTTCTGATTTTCCCACATTAACTTTACACCCAGACAATTCCCCAAACCGCCGGAGAGCGGATTGTAAATTCGGGAGAGATATCAATGGATTAGCTATAGTAAGGATATCATCTGCGAAAAGTGATAGTTTGTTACACATCTTTAATATTAATTTATCCCTTGCATTATTTGGGGAAGCTGATTGTTGCCGCAAGGGGTTGAATTGTCAAGGCAAAAAGAGGAGAGAGGCCACCCCTGTCTAGTCCCGTGGTTGTGGCTGTCGGTATGTGGTAGAGGGCTCGGACCCCTTGTAAAAAAAAAAAAAAAAAAAAAAAACTGAGAATCCAAATGTCTTCAGGGTCTTGTCTAAAAAAATCCCATCTCTCCATTCAGGCTCAACAACTTTGCTTTCGTCTTAGATTTATGTATCTGATCTATCACATTAATAATTTTCCTTGTGTTATCCGACGCCTAGCGTTCGCTCACAAAACCTACCTGGTCATAATGGATTAATCTAGGGAGGATTGGGTTCAACCTGTTGGCCAAAATGTTGCTAGAAATGTTCAAATCCATATTAAGCAATGAGATTGGTCTGTAGCTACCACAACATATAAAGGGTTCTTACCCTCTTTAGTGATCACCACTAACTATATCGGCTTTCGTCATCTGTAGGGGGATTTGTTTTCCACTGAGAAAATCTTTGAATAAATCTAATAAACATGGTCCTAGGATTCCTATAAAAAATTTGTAGTACAAATTTGAGAAAACATCTGGGCCTGGAGCCTTTGATGGCTTCAGTGAGCTAGCTGCTCTTACTAACTCTAACCGGGTTATTTTTGCATTTAAAACTTTGTGGTCTACCTCCAACAGTTTTGGGAGCTTACAATCTCTAAGATATGTCTCCATCTGGGTCAGGTCTGGGACTTTAACATTCGGAGTTGAGTTGTCGAGATCAGAGATCCATATAAAATTTAGCAAATGCCTCTGCTATCTTTGAGGGGTTATAGGTCACTTCTCCCCCTTTTAACCTAATAGCAGGGACTAATGCTATAAACCTGATCCCTCTAAGTTTATTAGCGAATAAACAGTCCGCCTTTTCTTCCTTATCATAATACGTCTGCTTGGTCCACTTAAGAGGGAGCAACTAGAGGATGTAGAGAAAGCTCTTAAGTTCCTCCCTTGCCTGGGTCCAAATTTTACAATTTTTCCCCTCGATGGGTTCTCTTTATGTGATTGTTCTAATTTTACAATTTTTCCTGTTAACATTTTTTTTTTGTCTTTCTATTTTTATTCTTTCTGTATGATGCTATTGAGATGAGCTGTCCTCTGATCATCGCCTTATGTGCCTCCCATAGTATTGATGTCGACTCTACAGAGCCATTGTTGATAATTTGAGCGAGTCTCCAATTTGTGAGCTAATCTGTGAGTAGTTCAATAATGAGTCGTCCATCCTCCAATGAAATTATTTAGTCCTAGCAAATGGAGGATTGAACAGAATTGCCACCAGGGCGTGGTCTGACCACGTGATATGCCCAATATCTGAATGGACCAACACCTCCAAATTACCCGGGGATACAAATATTTTATCCAATTCTGGAGTACAAATCGTGTGGGGGTGAATAAAAAGAGTCGTCCCTCTGTCCTTTATGTGAGCTACGCCAAGCATCCCACAGACCATATTCTTTAAATAGCAGTCTAAAATTTATTAGCTACACTATATACCATTTTAACAGAGTGTTATTGCTCTGGTGGGTGGACTTATCCACATCCGGATCTGGTACCATATTAAAATCACCTCCCAATATCAACAGTTGCTCTCAGCTATCTGCCATGGATTCCAGTGCTTCCCTTTAAAAAAAAAAAAAAAAAACCAATTTAAAAAAAAAAATCAATTTGTCCCTCGTTGGGTGCATAGATATTCACTAACGTGATATGTTGGCCTGAAAAAAGCCCGTGGACCACTAGGGACCTCCCCCTTGATCTCTCTTAACCTCCAATGCCTGAAACGGGATGTCCTGTATAATCCGTATCGCCATCCCTCTTTTTTTGCTAGTAAAAGAATAAAATGCTATGGGGTATGTCCCGCTAAAGATAATGCAGAAAATACATTTAATAATAAAACAAACCAGAAATAAATCAAATGTGTTTGCAGAAACCAGTGTCACAAATGGGCATGTCACAAAGTGAGGGGTGAGGGGAGAAAAGGAAAAGGGGAAAAAATATGAAACACAAGGAATATACACAAAAAACGGAAAGTATGCTACGGGGGGCAACGTTTCGAGGGACTACCTCTTCATCTGGCCCATTCCCCCTGGTCCAAATGGTCCCAGAGGTACTTCCCTAAGCCTTCCTTCCCCTATCACTGGTCAAATCAGACACCCCTGAAAATAGATAGCCATCATGCAGTGTAGGCTAAATACAGCAAATAGCAGGGCAGCAAGAATCCACTATAGTCAATGCCAGTAGTTCAAGTACCACAGGACACTGTTGGCAATATACAGTAAAGGCTGAACACAGCTTGCAAAAAAGCACCAGGAGTCCACAACAGTCAATGTAAAAAGTGAATGGGAATAGCCAATGAAAACAGTAATCAAACCCTCTGTGGCTCTGCTCCTCGTGCTCTGCCCTTAGCTGTATTTAGCCTACACTGCACCCCTCACTTTGTGACATGCCCATTTGTGACACTGGTTTCTGCCAACACATTTGATTTATTTCTGGTTTGTTTTATTATTAAATGTATTTTCTGCATTACAACTGTTTTCACCATTTAGCCATTAGACAGTGAGTGCTGGTACTTACGTAGATTTGTTAGTACTATACAGGGGAATAAGGGTCCCCTTTTGTTCTGTGCACCCTACAATTGCATAAATTTAACACTATCAGTGTGCTGTCTATCGTCCCCCCCGTCCCGCTAAAGATGTTTGGAGGTACAGGAGTATCAAAGTGCATCTCTTGCAAAAAAAACAAAACTATCTGCTTTCAAATTTCTAAAATTCTTTTCGAGCCAGTCTACGTTTACCATTACTATCAAGACCTTTAACATTCAGGGATACTAACTTCAATGGTGCTTCACTAGTCATTTCCAATGTCGTGGAAAACGTTAATGGTTGTAGGGAACAAAATGGGGATAACAAACAAAAGGAAGGGACTTTCCCCTCCGGGAACTTGGGGAAAAACAAAAATAGCTAAAATTTAACTGAGTGTAACCAGCCACTCATCCCAAATTTGCGGCCAGACCCTACATGACCTGGCGGGCAAATAGCCCTACTGGGGGCGACCTGACATCGGGTATGCAGAGCACCCACCGATCCCGCACACCCCGCCTCTTTCTGCTCTCCCTCCCCTGATCGCGCCCTCACCATAGCTTGATTACAATGTAAAAGAGCATAATAAAGATGTCGATTCCCAACCGTGGAACAAATAAATGTTTAAAACTTTTCCTGTTAACATATACTTATAGGGGTAGGCTTCCCAGTTAGAAATATAAAAACCTGGTTTCATATTTTATCTTAGTGTTCAATGTAATTTAACCATGGAATTTTCAAGCAATTATTTGCTCTCGGCTTCTCGGTGGGGCTTAATGTCCTTTGTATCTATAAACAAGAAAAAAAAAACCCCAGCCCTTCTAAGTCTTTGGGCCGAGGCTCACTCACCCATCGCCGGGGCACTCAATCCATGTGTGCACCGGTTTCATCTGTCGATCAGCTGTAGCAAACCGGCACCCAAGGAGCAGGCACCAGACTCCAATCCGTATATTAAGCAGTCCCTATAATAGATTGGAAGAAGTATAGAGGGAGACGGGGATAAAAGTGGAAAGAAGAGAGAAAACAAATATAACTACACATCCGGGATATCTTTCCCTGGGTTGCCATGGGTCACCTGTCAAGGAGATGGCCGCAGAATCGCAGAGGATCCCTCAAAGCCACCGTCGGCGGTTTTGTATCTTTTATCTCCAGGCAACCGCACCCTCAGCCGATCGATCGTCATCCGTGTTATCTTTGAGGTCTTTGGTGCTGGCCCGAGCCCTCCTTGGGAGTCAGAACCAGCACCAACAGAAAAGAAGCCAATTCCTCCGGGTAACGGAGGGAGACCTGTCTGCGTTCCCCTGGCCGGTGCGGCGTCTCGCACGGCTGTTCGGAGCAGTGATCAGTGGTTATAGCCAAATCTATCGGCGGAGTGCAAAGAGCTTCCCTAGCTCACGTGCATCAGCGATGACACACGCGCGGGCCCCCGCAATGATATTTTTAACAGTGAATAAAGCATAACTGAAATTCTGGAGTATGTATCTATGTTCAATCGCTTCACACTATCCCTGCTAATCAAATGCATTAAAGTGTTTATGGCCTTGTTTTTGCCATAATTGTCAAGCAATTGAGGCTGAAGGGATTGTAGGTGCCTGATAATATAGACATATTTGAGTTGACCAGTTGAAGCTGTTTTTTTCCCCTTAGTGATCTGTAGCTATGGAAATGATTGTTTTCTTGTTTAGTTGAAAACACATTTCGGAAAGAAAGATTGCCACTAAAGCTGCCATTCCACTTAACCATTTGGATGTAACACAACTTTAAAGAAAATGCTTATTTGCAACAATGTGGGTGAGGGAATTTGATGTCCATATTGAAGATGGATGCTATTAATATGGCTGTAGCCACCCTCACTCCAGGCAATGGAGTACCTGGGGCCTGCCTCATGTATTCTAGTTTCTATGGAGCAATAAAATAAAAACAATACATTTACTTTGAGGAACAAACAAATTGCACTTTTAATGCAAACAAATATATATTTTGTATATTTATTCACCTATTAATGTTTTTAAAACAGGTCTATTCTTTTGGATAGAAGGCATCCGTCTTTAAAGCACCATATTTGACAGTTGCTTTTTTTTTATGCCAATACGTTCCAAGAGACCCATGAACTTTTTAACCTGTTAAGCCTGGCGAGCAAAATGTCTTCAATTATAGGTGTATTGTGTGGTAGCAAGACCAATCCTATTAAAATAGTGCTTACAAATGTTTATAGTTTAGTGGTACCTAAAACTAGGCTCTGCATAAAAACCGACATTATTTTAAGTGCTTAGGCATAGAACAAGGCAGACTTTAAAAGCGTGGTAAATCTGCAGTTTCCTTTAGTAGGGTTTCAGAGGGATCTCCTAGAACTGAATGTGTTGGGCCTATACCAGGGACCACCTTAGTTCAGGAAGTATTGTCACCAGCAGCTGTACCAGGCCAGGGATGACGTGATCAACAGGCATGTCTCTTCCAGGTACCGGTCTTGTATATAAATGTATAACCCTGTTCACTTAATGTAACCAATGTGTTTGTATTGTGCCCAGGACATACTTGAGAACGAGAAGTAACTCAATGTATTACTTCCTGGTAAAACATTTCCTAAATACCCTTCAGTAATGAAAAACAAAGGCCCATCTGTAATTGCCCTCCATGAGCAGGAAGCGGTATTGGGCGTGAAGAATAAATAAATAATTGTATTTGCAAATTACCAAAACAAGTCCACAGCTTATTCTAGAACCACAGTTTTCCTACAAGAGACCCTACCAAATTGGAATATGTCAACATGGGTTTGAGCAGAATTCCTGCTTTAAAAGGCAAACGTCTTGTATATTAAGTAATTATTCGTATACTTTATTGTTCTTCAACTTATTCAATAGTGTGTACAAAAAACACCACAAACAACGGGTCTGAAACATTAAACACCACTTCTATGTTTCCTCACCATTATCTGGCTTAATGCAAGAATACACAAGCCACACTTAGGCCTTGGACATAGTAAGCGCTTAGGTGCTGCCGCTCGCTCTCGCTTGCTGCCGCTCGCTCTACCAGGAGCTTTTTGCTGTCCTTGCAGAGGAGACAGCAAGCGCTTGGGAGGCGGGTATCACTGTGTGTGTGTGTCACTTTGAAGTGATCTGTGTGTTTGTGTGTCACTGGGGAACGTGTGTGTGTGTGTGTGTGTGTGTGTGTGTGTGTGTGTGTGTGTGTGTGTGTGTGTGTGTGTGTGTGTGTGTGTGTGTGTGTGTGTGTGTGTGTGTATATTATATAATATTTAAAAAATTTAAAAAAAGACATGTGAGAGTAAATTATTTATTAACATTGTGCAACTTTGATAAATATATTCGCGCACACACATCACACACCACACATACACATACACACTGGTACACACACACATACACACACACATGCACACATACATACACACACACACATACATGCACACACACACAGACACACGGGGCAGAAGGGGGCACATCACCCGCTCCCCCCCGGCGGCGCAAGCCCCCTCCATCTCCCGCAGGCTGACAGCCACAGGGATCGGGCAGATGGAGGCACATCACCCGCTCCCCCCCGGCGGCGCAAGCCCCCTCCATCTCCCGCAGGCTGACAGCCACAGGGATCGGGCAGATGGAGGCACATCACCCGCTCACCCCCGGCAGCGCAAGCCCCCTCCATCTCCCGCAGGCTGACAGCCACAGGGATCGGGCAGATGGAGGCACATCACCCGCTCCCCCCCGGCGGCGCAAGCCCCCTCCATCTCCCGCAGGCTGACAGCCACAGGGATCGGGCAGATGGAGGCACATCACCCGCTCACCCCCGGCAGCGCAAGCCCCCTCCATCTCCCGCAGGCTGACAGCCACAGGGATCGGGCAGATGGAGGCACATCACCCGCTCCCCCCCGGCGGCGCAAGCCCCCTCCATCTCCCGCAGGCTGACAGCCACAGGGATCGGGCAGATGGAGGCACATCACCCGCTCACCCCCGGCAGCGCAAGCCCCCTCCATCTCCCGCAGGCTGACAGCCACAGGGATCGGGCAGATGGAGGAACATCACCCGCTCCCCCCCGGCGGCGCAAGCCCCCTCCATCTCCCGCAGGCTGACAGCCACAGGGATCGGGCAGAAGGTACACTCACTCCGCTGGCGCCAGACCCCGTTCACATTTCCCTGCTCTCCTTCCATTGGTTGCTGAGGCGTCACGTGAGCGGACTCAGCGCGTGAATTTAAAATTTCACTGTCGGCTCTGTTCAAGCGCGCCTCAGCAAGCAACGGAAAGCATGCGCGAGCCCCTACTAAAGCCGCTTTAATTGCGACTGTAGGGGCTCAGTGGCAAGCAGCAGCAAGCGAGAGCAAGCGAGAGCAAGCAAGCAGTAACCATGCCCTGGGCCTTACAGTTGGAGCTTTTTAACAGTATTGTAGTCTGGTTTATATTAACCTGTTTTAGCACTTCTTTTTCTAAGCAATTGTTAGAAGAAGAATCTTGTCTATACATTATCTTTTGCTAATTATTTGTGACTGATATGCATTACTCTCCTCATTTGTGACATTGTAGATTAGCAGCACTGATTTACGACAGACCCCAGGACCATGGGTTCCAATGCTTTGTGGGGCTGTGTGTTATTTCCTGCACTACATACACTGGGGGAAGAAAATGGTCACACCAATTAAACAATTGCTGAGCAATGAAAGAAAGGAAATAAAAATATTTAAATAACGTACCATTTATTTAGATTGTCAAATAAAATAAGCAGCTGATTGAACTAATTCACTTCACTTTTTGGAGCACAAAACCTGAATATTTTCACACGTAATTGTAGCTTTTTTTCAAATGTAATTTGAGACTATAAACCCCCATTTACTAGCCCGTTTTAACCCCTACACACTGCTCAAATGCTCTGTGCATCCCTCTTGCACAGAAGGGGTTCATGTTTATTTTGATCTGTTTTGCAAACGCAATACTACGATTTACAATCACACTTAAGAGATGGATAACACAAATTAACGTGCATTATAGCATTTTTGTAGTGCAGAATTCACATTTAAAAAATGAAACCAAACATTTTATTTTACACTAGCAATAAATCAATATAGAAAAAAAAGCAGCATTGCAGATTTAACCAAAATCCTAACATGGTATGAGATGGGCTTACAAGGCAAGTTTTAAAAGTTACAAATTTCACATGGAAGTTACTCGGAGAATCCACCAATAAATTGATACTTATAAAATACTCTCCTCCTAAATGTAAGGTTCTGTGGCTCCGACTTCTATGGATGTGGTATAAATAGCATAGGACATGGAAATCCTTTCCATTTGTAACACACACCTTTCTAGTGGCAAGAACGTTTGTGAACCTCTTAAAATTTTCATACATTTCAAACCTAAAATGTTATTAGATCTTGATAAAGATAACCAGAACAAATTACACAAAAACATGATTTTTTTCAACATTTAGCCACAAATGATTCCCCATTCAATATCCACGTGTGAAAAAAGTATGTGAACCTTTAGATTTAGTACATGGTGGCCATCCCTTGAACAGAAATGACTTAAACTAAGCGTTTCCTGGAACTGCTGCTCAGGCGCTCACAGCGGTTGAGGAATTTTGGCCCATTCCTTCTTACAGAACTGCTTCAACTCTGACATTAGAGGGGTTCCTTGAATGGACAGCTTGCTTCAGGTCCAGCACAACATTTTGATGGGGTTTAGGTTCAAACTTTGACTAGGCCATTCTAAAACGTGGAATTTATCCATCTGCAACCATTCTTTTGTAGATCGGCTTGTATGTTAAGAATCATTGTGTTCCCTAATGACCCACTTTCGGTTCAGCTCCAGTTCAGACGGCCTGACATTCTCCTCTAGAATGTCATGATACGATGCAGAATCAATGGTTGTGTCGACGATGGCAAGCCATCCAGGTCCTGACACAGGAAAGCATGAACACCATTCTTGATCAATCTTATTATGATAGTTGAATCATGAACACTCACATTAGCCTAGGTGAGTGTCCTGTAGATCCTTGGATGTTACTTTGTGAATTCCTGGATTAGTTGCTGTTTTTTTCTTGGATAGATTTTGGTAGGACGACCACTCCTGGGTAGCGACTGCGGTCTTGAACTTTCACCATTTGTAGACTGTCTGACAGTGGATTGGTGGGGCTTCAAATGCTTAGAAGTGGTTTTGGAAACCTTTCTAGATTGATGAGCATCAATAACTGCTTTTCTGAGGCCCTCAGAGATTTGTTTTGATCATGGCATGACATGTTTCCAAACACCTTATGGTGAAGACCAAACACAAAAAGTTTCTCATCTTTATATAGGGTCGTAGTAATTATCCACTTTAATTTAGCTAATAAAATCAGGATTTCACTTACTTTTGCACATACCCTGACAAATTCATACACTATTTTGTTTCAAAAGACATGGAATTGATAGATAGATATATCTATCCTATCTATCGCCTAGTGGATACTTATGAAAAAAATGGTTTTAATTCAAGAAGGTCGACATGGAAAAACTATGGAATTTCCGTAAATAGCATTGGGGTTTACAAACTCTCGTAATAAATAATAATAAAAAAAAATTATATATCTATATTAATAGTACATTTGGCATATAAACCTGAAACACTGTTCTAAATCCAAAAATCGCAGTAACAGTTAATTTTTTTCACTCTAAACTATTCAAATAAGGGTGCGTTTTTAAAAGCCGTATGATGTAATAAAAAACGACTAGGGTTTTGATCAAACATAACACATAGCTTGCAAACATATTCATGTTTCAACAGTGTTACAATTTATTAACAGCTTCAAAACTGGAAAGGACCTTAAAGAGGCAATCCAAGCAGTATCCTGTGTTTTTTTATTATTATTTAAATAAATAAGTTCTGTAGCATGAAATAATTACAGCATTTTGTTTTATTATTCAACTCTTAATGCCATGTGTAATGAGTTGCAATATACTGAGCATCCCTTCATTTCTATAGCAGGCTTTAGCCCACCTCCCAGCAGCTTAAGCCGCAAACTGTAATAGATAATGTTATATTATTAAGATAAGGATACATTGTAGCTGCTGAGTTACACTGACTGAAGGATTGATTGAAACTGGAAGGCAGCCATTTAGTGAACCCTGGGGAGGAGGATTTTTGCTGATCAATCACAGGAGAACAAAATTGATCGGCAGCTTAGGTAATTAGTTTTCAATCAAAGGCTGTATATATTAAACCAAAAGCAAATATATATATTGTTTTCGTTTTAAGTGCGGCTTGGATTGCCTCGTAAATGTAGTGCACAGCAACACTTCCCACATTACTTCAGCACTGAAGGTATGAAGGGTAAAATATTATTAAATATTATACTCTGTGCAAAGTTAACACGTTACGCACTGAAACGTATTTAGTTTCACAGCGCATGAACATAACGGTTTTGTAATCAAAAGTAACAGTACCACTTGTGCTAGTGGAAAGCTTTCACCGTTTTGTTAATTGAAAACAAGAAAATACACTGCATACAAGTGCTTTAAAATAGATATGCCATGCAACATATCAAACATATAAATCAATAATAGGATATTTTTTTAAGGCCATGCAGGGTCACTTGAGTCCAGTGCTAAGCAGATAGTTCAGAAGCAGAATATCTTTGGCTTCTTTTTGCAGCTGTTTCACTGGAAGACCGCTTTATTCTTAGCATGATTCTTTAGTCTAGATCAGTGTTTTTCAACATCTTGGGTTTCACGGGCATCCCTAAAGGGTTCTCTGCAGTTTACTGGTAATTTGAAAATTGTACCAAATACAGAAGAATTGACAATGCATCTGTTCTCAGATGTGCTATTTGTGAAATTCTAAGGAACCCCAACCCCCTCTATTTAATTATAGGGTTCCTTAACCAAAGAAAGGTTACAAAATACACTGCCCTAGCTACAATAGCCATGTTGCATAATAGAACCAAGAGCTGCAATAAAGTGTGTAAAAACTTGCAAAAATTCAACTCCTAATCCCTTTCTTGAGTTTACTGTACCCATTACTGACCTGTAGCATTAAAATATGTTTCTGCTGTAGCATAAACAGTATGAAATTCCAAGCAAAACTGGGATATGTTGCGATATAAGGCTGCAAAGTGGGGAACATGTCAATTAAAAATAGAAAGAAAATTCCCACATTTGGATAGACAACAAAAATACATACATTTTAAATGAAAGGTAGAGTAGTTTTTCAGATAATCCAAGTAAATAGTAGCCATTTACTAAACTCAGGACCAAAACATCAGGATCAGAAACATAAGGTACAAGTGTTGCACTACACAAGTGTACATTAAAGCAGGGGTGCGCAGAGATTTTCTGGGGAAGGGGCACGGCGCTTACAGAGGCCCCGCTCTCTTCGCCAAGGCATTTAAATTAAATGCCTGTATGGCGCACGCGAGGCCTCTGTAACCTCCCTTACCTGGTCTCCGGCTGCTTCCAGCGACGCGTCACCATGGTAAAGCGGCGTCAGGACGTTGTCACATCATTAGACGCTGGACACCTGGTAAGGGGGAGGGTGAGGCGCGAGCAGGGGGGTGCAGACTGAAAAGTTTGAGCACCCCTGCATTGAAGGACAAGAATAAAATGTAATGCCATTTTTAAACCCCTTCAGTACCTTGAAACGTTTCCGAGCTTATTATAATAGAAAACACAGCAACAGGTCTGAAACAGACACCCCCCATACAAACAATAATAATGACACGTTTTATATCATTTTTCCATCATTTACCTTATGCCTCAATTCTGGAGTTCAGATTGAGATTACATTTCCTTGCCCCGTTTCCACAGAAAAACAGGAAATACCTTTCCCCTTGGCATGGATACTGAGGCTTGCTCAGGTGACAATGCACAATGAAAGGAAATTAAAGTCTGTTAAACCTAACTCTGGTTTATGATATTAAGGGGAGGGGGAAGGGGGGGGACCACACACACACACAAAGAAATAAATAGAAATAAATGGTTTCCCTTCATTGCAAACCTGAAGGATCTAAAGTTCAGAGGCAATGGTCTTTCAGAGGCAATAGGTCCCGTACAGACTTGAGAAGGTGGTTTAAAGGTGATGCCGGGACTCACTGTATGTCCTGCACCGATGATTGGGTTCAAAGCATCCAAATTCAATTGCTGCGGAACGTGGTCATGTCCTTTGGCTCGCTGCTTGGCACACACCAGTCATCGGCTTCGTGGTTTGTTTTATAATGTCTCCAAGCAGATTTATTATAAACAGGGAGACGCTCTATTGACTCTGTTGATAAAGCCTGGTTGTGTAAAGCAAAAAATAAATTTAAAAATCATTGTGCATTAGCAGCAACATCACACATTTGATTGAAGAATTATTCTTTGGTCAAGTTTAGTATTTGGGATCTTGCATCCTTCATGAAGGTCACTTGAGATATTTTTGTACACTCTGTACGTGACCAGCCAAATGTGTCTTCTTACCGGATAGTAGATAGATTTTTTTTTTTTAGAGGGACCAGGACTCCATTATAACTAGAATAATTAGCCAGTAATGCAACATAAGGATTCCTATATATTACAATTATAGCTAAGATTTAAAAAAACAAAACAAAAAAAACCCCACAACAATATAAATATATATTCATGTTCAGAGGTGCGAGTTTCGTGGTCTCTCCCTCTGGTTGTTGTTTAAAACTTAGAATGCCAATTATTCTGGCTAATAACCATACAAGGGAGCACTATAAAACAAGTCATTATAATGACTTGTTTTATAGTGCTCCCTTGTATGGTTATTAGCCAGAATAATTGGCATTCTAAGTTTTAAACAACAACCAGAGGGAGAGACCACGAAACTCGCACCTCTGAACATGAATATATATTTATATTGTTGTGGGGTTTTTTTTGTTTTGTTTTTTTAAATCTTAGCTATAATTGTAATATTGATGCTCAACAAAAGGGTGCTTATTTGTAAATACCCAGAAACCTTGACTGTGGTCTATCAACTGTGACAATGAGACAAAGCTGGTTTTGGAAACCAGTGGAAGAAATATAAATGTACTCTTGTTATTTTTTGACTTTATAGTATTTAGTGGGCTTTTTTCATCCATCACAACCTAAAGATATATCAGTTTATGACTTTATGAAATACTATGTATACAATCATTTTCATACAGCTGGCATAAAGGAGCAGGCCCACCAAGCATCTTTACCATGAGTGCCTCATAATGAAGCCAGACATACAAAGCAATGTGTCAAAATTAGCCCTTTCATTTTGTACCTTGATGTATATCGCAGCATCAGTGCCGTATCCCTCCAAGGAATACAGTTTCAAATCTCCTTGAAAGTACTGAGCGTAAAGACGTGATATTGGCAATCCGTACCCAAATCCAGCCTGTTTAAGGCAAATAAACAGATAATTCAAATCACATCATAAAACAAATCAATTAGAAGTCAAAGATAAAATAAAAAAAATGGCCAGTCATATCAAACATTGCACGAAAACAATTTTCTGTACCAATTACAACTAGAGAAATTTTAAACATAAGTTTGGAAATCTACGTGACATGGACCTGTAGCATATTTTCACTGAGAAAATACAAAATTATAGATTACTTTTTTCCCCTCTGTCCAGAAGGCACATTATATATATAAAAATATAAAATAAGAAACCCACCACACATTGAAAGTCATCATCCTTATATGATGAAATATAAATAACTGTTCCAATTAAACAGTACACATACATGTATTTGCATGGGATTCTTTGAATAATAGCTGAAGAACCATGCACTACTGCCTCAATAGATACTTATATTGTGTTACTTGAATATTGTTGAGGTGATATTGTGCAGGTTTATATCAGGTTACTGTATAGTAAAAGCCACATGCCCAATTATTGTAAAATAAACTAAGGGCTTTTAGAAGTCTGGCAACTATTATTCATTACTCCTTGAATATAAGGTCATCATTATAGATAATAATTCTGTTACATAGGATATCACGAGTGAAGGTCATTTATTTAAGTCTGGTAGCAGCTATGAAGTAAAATACAGTAAACCATTATTATAAATGACCTATATACATGGTACAAGCTCATATTTTAGTGAATTACAAACAATCATGTGATGGAATGTCCACCTTTGGACAGAGTATAGAATGCATCCTCCTAGAGCAGAGGTGCTCAACTCTCCAGCACCCCCAAGCCCAACTGAGTCGCTGATTGAGCCATCTGTGCTGAAGCAGGCATATCCTGAAGAACTGACCTGTTGGTCAGTGGGGGCCTTGAGAACTGGTGTTGATCACCTGTGACCTAGAGGATTTAACCCAACCACCAACAGTGCCAATGAGTCATCAGTGGGGACTCATTGAGACAGCTGAATCCTAGTGTAAAACAGACTGCGGGTTTCACAAGTTTAAGAGAAAGGTATGTAATAATATAGCTTCAATATACATGCTTCAAGTAGTCGCCCCACAGGCTGCATATGAACAATGGCTGGTAAGTAGCTTAGCCCTCGATTCCATGAAAGAATAACAAAAATGTATGTTATATGCAGTGTTAAGAAAGTTATCAAAAGAAGAAGAAAAGAAAAAAGGAAGACGACCTACCAGCGGTGTCGCACGGGAAGTCTCAACTCGAGGAAGTGGTGCTGTGGAATACATATAGTTGAATAATCTATCGATTTTCCTTAGGGGTACACCTCCACCACGATCACTCATCTGTAATGCAGCAGAAAGAGCATTTCATACAATGTACAAATTAGCATTATTTCACTATTGTGCTTTTGTGTTTTATAAACTACATGGCCTACTGCCAATTTAGGTTCTGGGGGCAATTACCCATTACAGGGAAAGTCCTGCCCAAGGCATGTGAACCTAGAACAGTTTCATATTTAATAGGTTTAACCTGATTGTTAGTTCACCGACACCATCATTTTTTTAAAATAATTCCATGGTAAACAAAAGCTTTGGAAGTTTTTACAATCTTCAGCGTTTGGTGAGAAGACTGTTTGCCAGTTATCAATATTGTTCGCATGTTTGCAAAGCAATTGTGCTTATCCATTTGACTTATGATGGCAGAGCAGAAGTAGCTGAAACGCTTGAATCCAGTGACCCAGACCAGACGCGATACGTATTTATTCATCAGAAGACACAATAATTCAAGACAGAAGCAATTCAAGTGTCTTACTTGTTTCTAAACAAGCAAACTTTAATGAACTGTTTACAATTTTTTGCCCTGCGAAGTTGAGCTCCCCTTCAAGTAGTAATAAGACTTCAGGAGACATAACTGAAGTACAGATGTCGGGACCTCAAGTACTCCAACAAAACATAGCAGGAAGACCATCTTGATGTTACTAACATTTCCTCCAAAAGGGATCTTCGATGAATCTTGTTTACTTGTACAAGCACACAGCTGTTCTATTGAGTAAGAATGCAATACATCGACACATACTGGCAGAAAACTACCCATTTGAGTTTTCCCAATTTGTGAGCTTGTTCACATACCATTTTTGTTTTGTTTGTTTTTTAGACGGAATGCCACATTTGATATCCTAGAATGGCATATCAGAGAAACTAGGTACATCTATTCGTCCCTATTCCACTGTTATTTTTCTTTGCTGCCCTGTTCTGCACAGCGTCATCTGTTGAAGATGAGTGCCCAATAACTTTTGGCATTGAGATTACTTGCACATTCTACCTTCTCACACTCTTCCCATTACTTTATAAGGGCTTTACTTGGCAATTCCATGTCAACCATCAGGCCTACTTAAGCATTTAGTTCCCTTAAGTCTGCTTAGAGACAATTGGCCAATACCTGCAACATAAATTCTCTGTATTAAGGCTAAAATATTGGGCGATTTTTTTTTTTTTTTAATAAAAATTCCCTAGTTTTTCAAATTACAGTTTATTTTCTCCACTCATTACTCAAAGCAACTCTTTAGAAATTAGAGTAATCTTAAATAATCTAAGTATTTTATGCTGCTATTAAATTTTGGTACCCTACATGTTTAACCAAGTTAATCTGGTATTACTTGATTACGAAGGAGCATAGACAAACATTTTTCCTTTCTTTAAATGCATAATGTAAAAATTTAATAACCTTTACTGTTAAATCCTCGCTGCCGAAAGCCACACGCACTTGGATGGGAGGGTAAATCCCATTATCTGCATTGAATTCCATGGTAGCTCTCATTGCATTCTGAAAAAAGTAACAAGATGTTTTACTCATTTGCAATCCCATATGGAAACCAATATTATGCTATATGACAATGAGTCATTAGTAAAATAACAAACGGTCAAGTATTTGAACTTTTTTAAAATATTATACAGCCGTATGACATGACTTTGCTTAATCTTAAATTCCATGATCTGAAGTTGAGACATGTTACACTTGGCAAAAAAATGGACAATTATGTAATAGTCTACAAATCAATACAAGAGATTTGTAGGTTGAAAAACCACAACATAATCCAAAATGCCCAAACAATACAGAAACATGCAAGGAATAATTATGTATAGGGGGAAAATTAGACCTCCCTCAGCATCCTATGCTGAAGACTCTAAATGATGTCCCTTTCCGCGAGGGAGACTCCAGTCACCAGAAGGTGACGAGCAGTTCCTTGGTGCGAGCAAGGGAGCAGTGCAATGGCGGCCCATGGATGAGCTCCATCACCAGAGGACAACGGGAGCGACTCCATAGGTAACAGAGATGGTGCCACTGCTACTTAAGCCAAGATGTGCATTGATGCATATTTAACTCAAATATTAATAGCCTAAAAACCTAAACAAAGATTGTGCTTCACTGAATTTCCGGCAGTGAAATGTAAAACTTAAAGAGGTCTTGCAGATTTGGCACAGTGATTTCTAACGATCCCATCTACTTGCACATTATCTCAAATGCTCCTTTTTGGTTATTTGACATCTGCATTTCTTCCAATTTAAAAAAAACAAAAAAAAAAAAAAACCACCTGGTAAATTGGAATGAATTACTTGATTAGTCAAACTGTTTTCTCCCATATATATATTAAAAAAAATAATTAAAAAAAAAAAAAAAAAAAAAAAAAAAAACACGACACCAGTAAACTATTTAAAATGACAGATGTGACAAAACAGACAGAACAATCTGTCATAACGTTACATGCAACATATATTCCTCTTTTTGACAAATCTATAAACCCATAACACAAACCTTGAAAAGTTCAAAAACCATGTGATACAGATGGGACGGCACATACACCACCTGAATAGGCTGTCCTGGCGTTTTCGCTAGGAATATAGAAAGCAAAATAAATAAAATGGACATCATGACCTCTCACAAGTCATGCCGCTTATTCTGCAACGCGCCAAAGAGCAGCAAACACCACCAATCTCTTCAAAAACACACTGCTTTGGACATTGATTGGACTATGAGCTAAAAGCTAGGTACTGTACAATGTTCAGATAATTGCACTTAACCAAGCATTATTTTTATACAGCAAGTATACCCTGGTTAAATAAAGTCAAGTACAGCAGAATAAATGCCAGACTATAGAGCATACAATCTGATTACTAAAGCTAAACACTTGCCCATGATCAAAGAAACTGGTTCTCAAACAAACTTCCTTATTGTCCTTTTCTTGCAATATCTACATACTGTTTGTTAACAAGACACGTCTCCAAAGAGTGTGAGAGTTTCTTACATAGAAGAAATGCATCACAATCTCTCAATGTTCTCCAATGAATTATTTGACTGGCCACCACTCGTGCTCTTTGCCTCTCCTCCGAAAAGATGAATGTCTCGTTCTCTGGCAAGAGGATGTCACAGAATAACCCACTAACAAAAAGGACCAGCCTCCGACAAGCGGTCCACAGCCCCAAATGCTTTCCCACGGTCACTGCTTGAGTAGTGGCAGTGGGAACCAGTGAGCCTGTCTTTCAGCTTCATTAAAATGTAAGCTTTTCAACATTCAACCATCAAATCAATGCTCTACTACACACCCTGGAAGTCCTACCCAGAACAAATAACAATCTGGACACTTACCGTTAAATTCAGTGAGTTCTAATTCTGGGGAGTTCATGTAATACAAGTCACACAGTTGCTTTGCATTTTCATAGCCATCTAAAAATAAATAAATTCACAAGAGAAAAAGGAAACACTTGGATTTAACATTACATACCATATAGACAAAATACTAGATGTATTAAATCTTTCTCGCTCTTTGTTTAGGTTACTTACAATTGTAGATAATGATATATTCTTCAAAATTCCTCAGCCCCAGTCCTCAAGACCCCACCCCTCTCCAAACAGGTCAGCTTTTAAGGATATCCCAGTTTCAGCACAGGCGACTCAACTCAATGATTGAGCCACCTGTGCTGAAGCAGGGTGCCATCTGTACTGAAGCAGGGAAAACGTGACCTGTTCTGGGTTATTGAGGACTGGAGTTGAGAAGCCCTGGGTTAGCATATAAATGGTGTAATTCACAGTACAGGACACGCGACTGCCTTGTATCTGGGTTTGACATCCTAGGAAGAGTATTTAATACCAACAGAACACGTGCAGTACAACGTGAGCATTATTCTAATGGGCAACAGGCCCCTCCGTCTCCTTCACAAAGTGACCTTCACACAAGAATGGCCTCGAGTCATAGCAAGCAGTTAATCATTTCTCACTGCATGGCATGTAGGGACTGAGGAAGGACACACTCACATGTCAATCATCCATCAGATCATTTCTTTTTTTTAAACAAGCTTCGTTCAGTTTGATTTTTATTTTCTTGTGGGGGAGGCGAGCATATCTTGGCTGCCCCATCCTTCTTGCTCCGGCTTCTAAGACAAATGGCATTAATGAAGCAGTGTTTACAGTGCACGACTTGTGCTCTTGCTTGGCAGTTGTTCTTGGCTTGAAATACTCTTCTGTAAAGTCCGGCATGCTCTGGTTGAAATCCAGCTTTTGGCAGCACCAGTGACTTAAATTAACCACTTAACTGTCAGAGTTATCAGCACGTGTAGAGAGGAGACACCTCAATGGTAGGTGCTATGAAACCCTAGACTGATGTGTTGGAGTTGTCAGTAATGCAAAATGCCTTAGAAAACACTGCTACAGAGAAGGCAAACATTATTATTTTTTTAATCAACTTGTAATGCAAGGTTGTTACCCTTAAAGTGAAACCTACTGGAGAGATGGTCCCTTTCATTGCAGATAAATTGCCAATGAGAGCTGTGCAGTTGATGTCATGAAGTAGCAGAACCCAAACATTTTCTACTTTGTTCAGAAAGGGAAGAAAGCCTTTATTAAATCAACATTTGTCAACATTTGACAAAAGCCTCAGGAAACGAGACTTCAATAAGATTAATCACTGACAAAACAGACTAAAAACATTTCCTAAATGCTTGTCAACTAGTGGTCTAAAACCTAAAGGCTCGGAAAGCCTCAGAATATGGTTCCTAAAAGGATAACCAACATTCATGCCCCTTCCGCCCTGCTTTTTTTTTAATCAAAAAGGGTAATTAATGCATAAATTGGAAAATGTATAAAAAAAATTGTCCAAATATTTTAAACCTGTGAAAATAATTTGAAGGCGATAAGACCTGCAAACCTCTCCAGAAGGGGATCAATCATAAATATTACCTTTAACAACATCAACAACGTTGCAGGTTGGATCAATGCTGCCAATGTGCTTTGGATGAGCTGGGTTCAATTTCACTTTCCCACCAAAGAGCAAAGCTGAAATTCAAACAAATGCAGTCCAGATCAACCCACAGGAACACACGTTTGTGAAATTAAATATGATCAAATCTCCTTTTCCACCCAAGTGACAACTTGGTTTATTGACCTGAACTGGATATATATAGATATATAGATAGATTTTTTTTAAAACAAGTTGTGGGAAATTAATGCAGCAATCCAACTACATTTTGGATTATTATTCCTAATTGGAGAAGGCTGGGCCTCTGGAGCCGAATTGTGCTATTCTCATTGGGATTAACTGGCAAACTCTCAGTTTCTCATAAAGCTATCTTTTTTACTATTCCCTTTTGGGAAATCAAAAACAGCCACCGGGTCAGCCCAACCCCCACGTGCCAATAAGAAGCTGTGACGTCAGTTCATTGAAGACTCCAGTGGCCATCTTTGAATTCTCTTTCTTTCTACCGGCAAATTATAAAAAGGTACATTTTTTGGTAACCAAGGCACGGGTGGAGGGGGGGGGGAGGGGAGATCCCTGGAGTTGAGAATAGTGGTTCCGATTACCCGGGGACCAGGGGGGTGGGGGGGGACAGTTTTTCAGGATCTCTACTTCAGCACAGCTGGCTCAATTAGTGGCTCAGTCATACTGAGCCACTAATTGAGCCAGATGTGCTAAAGTGGGGATTATCCTGAAAACCAGGCCTGTTTGTGTCCCTCGAGGACTGGAGTTGTGCAGGCCTGCTCTAAAGCAACACTAATTCCTCATCCTTCCTTTCCCTGTATGGGAAGGGACAGAGGTATTAGAATGCAAGATAAAAGATGGCAGCTTCTGACCCAACATTACAATTCTTAATAACCAGCCAAGAAAAAGAAAAAAAGCCAACACAAGCAACAATTGTATTTCCCAAATGCATACCACACCTACACAAACCATGACATGAATGCACTTAATGTGAACATTAATTTGACTTGTGGTTGCTACAATAAAAATATAAATATTTTAGATTATTCATTTCTCACCTTACAATCCTTTTTAAAATCGGGGGATGAGGAATGGCATGTTTTATTTTCTTTTGAACATACAGAAGTCAAGTCTACGATGCAGCATACAGACAACAGTAACAACGCATCTCAGAAAATTCTGGAGGTTTAAATATTGTTCATATATTTCACCCTTGCCACATACAGGCATTTTTGCAACATAAAATCTGTAAGTGTCACCTAACAGATATTTGTACACAAGCTTCATATCATCCTTTTTATGCATTGCGATGAATACAATTTTAACTAACGAAGTTCTTCATTAACGTACCCATGATACTTACTGTGCTGATTAAGCAGCATCCTAATTGAAATGCGACTCATATAGAACCGATCCAAGAAATACTGCACATTCTGTGACGTTACTGGATCAACCCCAAAGCTGTCTTTATATTCAATGACTCCCTGAGCCATGGTTTGAATTACATCATTGTGCCGATTCCTGATGGTTATCACTGTATCTGTAAAACTTTGCAAAAAAGCAAAACGCAAAGTGTAACCAGATCGGAAAGCCAACAGACTCCTTAATGCTTAAAACAGCGCACACACACACACAATTTTGGAAAGAATACAGGAACTATTCCTTTGTAGATTTGTATGCAGAATTTGTAAAAAATAAAAAATAATAATAAATCCTACTTGTATCGGGACAACAATCAGTTATAGTCCAATATATATGTATCAGTGATCCCAGATAAGCTTAGAGAGCACTTCAGCCAACAGTTGCATTTACTAGGTTAATGTTTTTTTGGTCTTGATGCCACAAAGTTGTAGGTGTGTGTGGTTATCGAAGCGTAGCCACATACTACATACAGCTCATGAACATTTATAGAAGATTCTCAAATATAAACTACTCTTAAAAACAGTTCAGTAAAACAAAATCTCAGTACTCAAAAGCTTGTACTCTAATGTGTGGATATGGTGTGAATAAGTTAAACACAGACAGGGTCTAGATGGGTGTTAACCCCTCTTTCACCCACTGTGTCTACCAGCGCTCTAACTAGCAGAATAATTAAACATATACATACATTTGTCGCATAAAATGATAAGGAATAACACACTACTAACAACAGTTACCTATAAAAAATGAATCAAAAAAATAATAAAAATGAATCAATACTTAAATTGGAAGAATTCCAAAAAGTGTGTGTCCCAACATATGAAGTCCGTTCACAAGAAATATGGGTATGCTGCAGGAGCTTCCAAAGATCTGCTCCATAACATCTCGCCATTGTGGATGCAAAGTCACCATGGAAGCTCCTGCTGTCATTGACAGTTTTAACACTCACGCCAAGGTGCAGTTTGAGGCCTTAATAAGTTTGGGGCCCCCACAGGGGCCCAGGAAGACTCTCTACTGCCTGGGGCCTGTCAAACAGTTTTGTTAGCAATGATCCAGGAGTAGGCAATAAGATTAATTAGTGGTTCACAGAACAAAATATTTTCTAGCAGGGGGTGCATAGTGTATAGAAGGCTGGGAACAACTGATTTTTGCAGAACTCACTTCCTGACGGACTCTGGATCCTCTGCATTTTTGTCCTTAAAATTAACGATTTCTTGGAAGCTCTGCACATACCTGCAACACATGTAAACATTTAAATATTTTAATCCTCCTTTCATTTTTAAACTAGAGGAAGGACACAGACCCAGAAATTAGAAGGGGAAATACATGTTTCAAAAAGCCAATTACTGGTATTTTTTATAGTACAGAGTGATAAAGAGTTTTATAATCCAATTAAATCATTATTATTGGCTGCAAAACCAAGGCAAATGTGTGGCTAAAACTGTACCAGATTTCCCAAAGAAACAACAAACAACAACAACGTGGTGTTTTCTGCTTTAATAATTATGGTGCAGTTTATGTGCTGCACTTTTGCGATGGTTGTAGAGCCAAAAGATTGATCTATAGCTCACTTTGACCCATAATCACTAAAGGGTGTCCAGCTTTAACGCCTATTTATTTTAACAGGAGCTAGGTTGTTTTAAAGCATAGCACCCTTCAATGAATATATTGATTGGCTTCATCTACCAGTTAGACTGCCACAATCACCAAGTATGTGTTCTACAGCACAGGAAATAAAATCAGTGGAAATGTAATGTAATAAACTTACCGGGAAGAGGCGGCCTGGGAACAAGTATACGAAACATGGGGAGAATGGCGCTCAGGGTACTTACTGACACTGCTATTCGTCTGCAGTTTCATAGAAGGCAATGGAATCAAACAGTTTGGGGCTTTTCACTGCTAGGATGTATTTAAATAATACATTTCCTCAGAATCATTCCCTGTAGAATGTCATGAGTGTTATTAATATATCGCTCCCTGCCACACACACACACACACACACACCTTAAGTCATTACCTAGCCATTAATGCCCAAGGTGTGTGTGTGTGTGTGTGTGTGTGTGTGTGTGTATATATATATATATATGTATATGTGTGTGTGTGCATATGTATATGTGTGTATGTCGCAGTGTGACGAAACGCGTAGGGCTGGTGACATCATCGCGTATGTGTTTGTGTTACTGGGAGTTGCTGGCGTCCTTGCGCTCTGGCTGGCGGCATTTTCAAGAGCTAATAACTGCTACATGACTACATGAGGGAGCGAAGGGCGTGAAGGCATTGAATGCCTTTCTATCTTGCTGCCAACTCGTTATAGGAGTTCGTGGTGGCTCTGGGCTTTCTACATCTACTCTGCTTATGGGGACTCCACCTACCACCGCAGATGACCACAATTAGAGATTTCTCTCCCACGAATAGTTCTATTTAAAATCCTGTAAGTGCACATTCTTATGGGTTGTTGATTTTTAAATAAATGTACCTATTTTTTATTCCGTTACGTGCTATGGAGCTTGGGCTTTTGTTTGTTTTTTGTCCATGTATATGTGTGTGTATATGTATGTGTGTATGTGTGTGTGTGTGCGTGTGTGTGTGTATATGTATGTATGTGTGTGTGTGTGTGCGTGTGCGTGCGTGTGTGCGTGTGCGTGTGCGCATATGTATATGTGTGTGTGTGCATATGTATGTGTGTGTGTGTGTGTGTGCATATGTATGTGTGTGTGTGCATATGTATGTGTGTGTGCATATGCATATGTGTGTGTGTGCATATGCATATGTGTGTGTGTGCATATGTATGTGTGTGTGTGTGTGTGTGCATATGTATGTGTGTGTGTGTGTGTGTGTGTGTGTGTGTGTGTGTGCATATGTATGTGTGTGTGTGTGTGTGTGCATATGTATGTGTGTGTGTGTGTGTGTGCATATGTATGTGTGTGTGTGTGTGTGCATATGTATGTGTGTGTGTGTGCATATGTATGTGTGTGTGTGTGCATATGTATGTGTGTGTGCATATGTATATGTGTGTGTGTGCATATGTATATGTGTGTGTGTGTGTGTGTGCATATGTATGTGTGTGTGTGCATATGTATGTGTGTGTGTGTGTGTGCATATGTATGTGTGTGTGTGTGTGTGTGTGTGCATATGTATGTGTGTGCATATGTATGTGTGTGTGTGTGCATATGTATGTGTGTGTGTGTGTGTGCATATGTATGTGTGTGTGTGTGCATATGTATGTGTGTGTGTGTGCGCATATGTATGTGTGTGTGTGTGCATATGTATGTGTGTGTGCATATGTATGTGTGTGTGTGCATATGTATGTGTGTGTGTGCATATGTATGTGTGTGTGTGCATATGTATATGTATGTGTGTGCGTGTGTGTGCGCGCATATGTATATATGTGTGTGTGTGCGCGCGCGCGTGTGCATATGTATATGTGTGTGTGTGTGTGTGTGTGCATGTATGTGTGTGTGCGTGTGTGTGTGTGTGTGTGTGTGTGTGTGTGTGCGCATATATGTGTGCGTGCATATGTGTGTGTGTGTGTGTGTGTGTGTGTGTGTGTGTGTGCATATATGTGTGCGTGCATATGTGTGTGCGTGCATGTGTGCATATGTGCGCATATGTGTGTGTGTGCATATGTGCGCATGTGTGTGTGCATATATGTGTGTGCGTGTGTGTGCGCATATATGTGTGCATGTATGTGCATGTGTGCATGCGTGTGCCTATGTGCGTGCGTGCGCCTATGTGTGTGCGTGCGCATATGTGTGCGTGCGCATATGTGCATGCGCATATGTGTGTGAGTGCGCATGCATATGTGCGTGCGTGCGCATGCATATGTGCGTGCGTGCGCATGCATATGTGCGTGCGTGCGCATGCATATGTGCGTGCGTGCGCATGCATATGTGCGTGCGTGCGCATGCATATGTGCGTGCGTGCGCATGCATATGTGCGTGCGTGCGCATGCATATGTGCGCGCGTGCGCATGCATATGTGCGCGCGTGCGCATGCATATGTGCGCGCGTGCGCATGCATATGTGCGCGCGTGCGCATGCATATGTGCGTGCGCATGCATATGTGCGTGCGTACGCATGCATATGTGCGTGCGCATGCATGCATATGTGCGTGCGCATGCATATGTGCGTGCGCATGCATATGTGCGTGCGTGCGCATGCATATGTGCGTGCGTGCGCATGCATATGTGCGTGCGTGCGCATGCATATGTGCGTGCGTGCGTGCGCACGCATATGTGCGTGCGTGCGTGCGCACGCATATGTGCGTGCGTGCGCACGCATATGTGCGTGCGTGCGCGCGCATATGTGCGTGCGTGCGCACGCATATGTGCGTGCGTGCGCACGCATATGTGCGTGCGTGCGCATGCATATGTGCGTGCGCATGCATATGTGCGTGCGCATGCATTTGTGCGTGCGTGCGCATGCATTTGTGCGTGCGTGCGCATTTGCGCGTGCGTGCGCATTTGTGCGTGCGCTTGCATATGTGCGTGCGCATATGTGCGTGCGTGCGCATATGTGCGTGCGTGCGCATATGTGCGTGCGCGCGCATATGTGCGTGCGTGCGCATGTGTGTGCGCATGTGTGTATGTGTGTGCTTTTGATAAAGCGTGGGTTGCCACGTGAAACGTGTCAGAGTGATCTTTTTGCTGTTTTTAATGTGCCTACAATACATTTTTGCACCTAGTTCTTGGCAGCATTTGGTCAGAGTTTTTCTTCAGCAGCAAATGCACCGCCGTTCTTTCCACTTTGTTTGCAGATACTCCTGGGTAGGAGCACGCCGACAGGACCAGGAAATCCCACAAGGTCAGCAGTGAGTAACTCACAATTTGTTACTTCATTTATGTGATCAGTCCATCATTTACCACCCAGATCACCACATAAGATATACCTATTATAGGCTAGTGGTGTGTGCATGGGTTGTGTTTAAGGATTATTACAATTGGACATTTGGATTCCTGTGTCTTATAAACTGTCTATTGCAATGAAGATAATGATGATTTATACCAAGGCATAGTCTTCTCCTGGCAAGCATCACAAGGGGGGTACCCCTTTTCCTTTTGTACATATGTGTGTGTGTGCGTGTGTGCATATGTGCGTGTGTGCATATGTGCGTGTGTGCATGTGCGCGTGTGCGTGCATATGCGCGTGTGCGTGCATATGTGCGTGTGCGTGCATATGTGCGTGCATATGTGTGTGTGCACGCTTCTGTGTGCGCGCATGTGTGTGTGCGCATGTGCGTGTGCATCTAATATATTTCAACCTTAACATATGTAAAATGGCGTCTGAAAGTACATTTCTCTTGGTACTTGCAGGAAGCATCCTTACCAACTCTGCACTAGCTTGATGGAAGGCATCTTTAGAAGGTTGTCTGGAAGCAGATTGATTTCTTTCATTATATTTGCTAGCCTTACAGGTAACTCCTGCCGCAGAAATATAAATGATGTCTTTTCACATGCATTTACTGAACCTGGGATAGAAAAAGAAAATATGTGTTAAGGACAAAAAGTGCCAGTGTCACTAAAACGACGATTAAAGGTAAAGCTTGCTCTCGCATAAATATTTCTCCACCACACTGTTGGAGGATTTTGCAATGAAGTGAGAGATCTGGGTAAAAATGTGAAATTGAGAAGAAAAGATATTTAGGTTAACTAAGAAATGCTGCACATATAACCACTTAAGTGTCAAGAGACTGAAGATTAACACATTGCTGGCCTTTGACACTGCGCGGCCATGACATCACGCGTCTGGTTGGCCCGATTGGCTAAAATGCTTCAGTTACGTGGCAAACGCTCGGCCACTGCGCCAAGACAAAAATCTTTCTGCCGGCGCGCGGCGGCAGTGACTGGGGCCTGCCCCATAAAGGGTCGCATCTTGTTCGCGCCGAGCAGCAGGTACGAGGCCGTAGGCCTCGGCCAAGCTTCCCGCTGGCGTGCTGAGGCTCAGGGAAAGCAGGTGCTTTCCCTGGCCTTGCGGGTGCTTTCCCTGCACGCCGTCAGGGGGCGGGCCAGTGACGTCACGGAGCTGGTTCGCCCTCATTGGGCGAACCGTTCACGTGACCGGCCCTGCGCTCCGGCAAGCGGGGAAATTTTAAATTTCCCTAAGACCTACGCTTCCGCGCGCTTGCGGAAGCGTAGACGAACCCCTACAAAAGCCACTCTAATTGCGGCTGTAGGGGCTCAGTGCTGAGCGGAAGCGCGCCTCCGCCAGCAAGCAACAACCATGGACGAGGCCTTAATCACCATACAGCATTGGCTCAACAGATAGCAACATATGTGAAATACTTCCAACTTCAGTAACAGCCTTTTTGAAGTCTACTGGGGGAATCACTAAGGCTGCAGTCCCAGTCACTGCTACAGCGCACACCTCGGCGTGCGCTGTGCGTGTAAGCACCGCCCCTCAATGGGGCTGGGCCCAGTACTCACCTTCCCGCTGGTGCAGCCGCGCTGTACTCGCAGTTTTTTTTTTTAACTCAATGGAATGGAGTTCAGAACTGGCGACAGAGGCATGGCCACGCCCCCGTCGGCGGTTCCCCCAATGAGGACGAACCAGCCGCGTGAGGTCATGGCCACGCCCCCGCAAAACCCCAACTACACCCCCTCGCTTCGCAATCTCCCTCTATGCCTAAAAGACCGCAGATCGCGGGTAGCGCTGTGCACGCGCCGCCCCCCCCCCCTGCCGGGCACGCGTGTCAGTGATCACTGCGACCGCAGCCTAAGCTCTTGATAGTGTTATTGCACACCGATCATGTGTTAACTGCCATTGTAGGCTAAACAAGGGGTGCGCAAACTTTTCAGTCTGCACCACCCTGCCTGCTTTCCCTCCTTACCTTGCCCTGAGCGTCAAATGACGCCACAGGATCATGTGACCCCACAGCGTCATGACGGTGCGCCGAAGACACGGTAAGGGAAATTGCAAAGGCCTCACACGATCCCCCGGCATTTAATTTAAATACTTTAGGGGAGAGTGCGGGGCCTCTGTTACCCCAGTGCCCCCCCTGGAACATCTTGCACCCCCCTGGGCTAAACGGTTAGAAATTTCGGGCATTATTGAAATCTCTGCTTTCTGATTGGTCAAAATTCTGGGCCATTATCTATTCAGTAATGGCCCAGAATGTTGTCAAGTTTTCTAGCAAAATCAGCTTTGAGTTCACATACACACCGCGTCAGGGGGGAGAGGTGTGTTATGTGGGTGTAGAGGGGGGGGGGCTCTGCAGAGTGTGTAGAGGGAGCGAGGGAGAGGGGCTCTGCAGAGTGTGTGTGTAGAGGGAGCGAGAGAGAGAGGGAGCGAGCGAGACTTTAGTGTTTCCAATTTCATTTTAATACACAAGTACAATAAAAGCTTAAGAAAATGTAGAATGTTGATAAAAATCAATATGACTACAGGTGTGTCTTTTTTTGTGATTTGTTTTTTTTAAATGCCTACATTAGCCTATAATGGTAATAATCCCCTCAGAATAGGGCATGATTGGCCAGTAAAGCCCTGTTTTTAGGGGATTACTGAATTAAAGTCAATGGCAGTTAACGTAGGATTAGTGCGTGATAACCCATATGGGAGCATAATAAATTCTGATGTGTGATGTAATTCAAATAGACAACATAGTGCCCAGCATGTAAAAGCTCCTCATCAGAGATAGTTAGCAGATATAGAATGGAGCTCTGCAAAGCCGCAGTTTCGCTTAATGTCAATATTGTTTTCTTAAATAATTAGAAGTGCGAGGTCCGCCCGAACTCAACGGCCGTGACGGGGGAGGGGGGGGGGCGTGACGGGGGAGGGGGGGGGGGGGCGTGACGGGGGAGGGGGGGGGGCGTGACGGGGAGGGGGGGGGGGGCGTGACGGGGGAGGGGGGGGGGGCGTGACGGGGGAGGGGAGGGCGTGACGGGGGAGGGGGGGCGTGACGGGGGAGGGGGGGCGTGACGGGGGAGGGGGGGGGGGGCGTGACGGGGGAGGGGGGGGCGTGACGGGGGAGGGGGGGGGGCGTGACGGGGGAGGGGGGGGGCGTGACGGGGGAGGGGGGGGGCGTGACGGGGAGGGGGGGGCGTGACGGGGGAGGGGGGGGCGTGACGGGGGAGGGGGGGGCGTGACGGGGGAGGGGGGGGGGCGTGACGGGGGAGGGGGGGGCGTGACGGGGGAGGGGGGGGGCGTGACGGGGGAGGGGGGGGGCGTGACGGGGGAGGGGGGGCGTGACGGGGGAGGGGGGGGCGTGACGGGGGAGGGGGGGCGTGACGGGGGAGGGGGGGCGTGACGGGGGAGGGGGGGGCGTGACGGGGGAGGGGGGGGCGTGACGGGGGAGGGGGGGGCGTGACGGGGGAGGGGGGGCGTGACGGGGGAGGGGGGGGGGCGTGACGGGGGAGGGGGGGGGGCGTGACGGGGGAGGGGGGGGGCGTGACGGGGGAGGGGGGGGCGTGACGAGGGAGGGCCGCAGCATCACCCGGCAGGTTCGCCCTCATTGGCTGAACCGCCGGGGGGCGTGGCTTAGCGCTCCGTCGCGACTCCTGATCACAATTCTCTTGCGAGCAGGAGTTACTGTCGGCAGAGCACAGCGCGCCCCCACCCCCCCCTCGCAGCGGTCCCGGTCCCATTGTGCAGCGGCTATTGTCCCTGCAGCGTCCTCAACAGCGGGCGCTGCAGTAGCCAGTGGGGACCTGGCCTTAAGCCGCTCTCATTGCGGCTGCAGGGGCTCACTGCCAAGTGTGAGCACGGAGGGCAAGGAGAAAAAGCACCAACGAGCCTCCTACAAATAGAATGGAAAACCACCCTGTGTAGGGAGCGTCATACATCATAACGACGTATATAAATTAACGGCAGCCAAGAACCGCCTGGCCCCATTTTCTGCAGCTTTCCCTTTATTCATGGCTGGCTGACATTTGTACTTCTCAGAACACCCAACTCACCGAAATCCAGGAACTGCTTCATAGACAGGGGGGACGGGGAGAACTTGGAGTAGAAATCCACCAGACTGGGGGTGGTGGAGGGGAGAGGGGCGCTCCGCATCAGCGCCCTAAGCAGTCGCATTTTGGACCGGATCGTGTCCCCTGGAGGGTTACTGCTGTTCGGGAGGGGACATGTCCTGTCAGCACCGATGACTGGAGCCCCCTTTTTCACGGTCCCATTTCCTTATGGCGCAACCGCGACTCGCAGAGTGATCGCACCCCCAGTCGTGAGAGTGATCGCAACCCCAGTCGTTGTCGTCCCCCGAGCCGTTCTGTGTCTCGCGCTGAACGTTCCGTATGCCCTCGCGCTCGACAACTCCCTCCGCCAATCACAAAGGCTGGAGAACACCGATAAGTGGGCGGGGCTTTCTCGAATAAACAACGGCGCAATGTTCATGTCCGTTAACTGCTTCGCCGCTGCAAATTAACCTATCCGGTTTTCAGGTTTTAAAGTCGTCATTAAGCAGCCCTTTAAAAAAAAAAAAAACTCCCCCTGGTGCGGGAGGGGTTAAGGTCATGAGTCAAGGTTGAGGGTGGGGCATTTAGAGACCGAAGCCTGACAGCAAAGAGCGGGGGAGAGCGCCCTCTACTGTGCGGGAGCGCAAGAGTAACTGAGCCTGTCCAATGTTACAGAGTTTGGCTGTTAACATTGAACGCTATTTGCTAAGCAACAATGGGGAAAGGTAGGGTTACAGAGTTGTCTGAGATGGGGGGAGAGGGGTGAGGAGAGGAGAGGGGTGAGGAGAGGAGAGGGGTGAGGAGAGAGGGGGGTGGGAGGAGAGGAGAGAGGGGGGTGGGAGGAGAGGAGAGAGGGGGGTGGGGGGGAGAGGAGAGAGGGGGTGGGGGGGGGAGAGGAGAGAGGGGGTGGGGGGGAGAGGAGAGAGGGGGTGGGGGGGAGAGGAGAGAGGGGGTGGGGGTGAGGAGAGAGGGGGTGAGGAGAGAGGGGGTGAGGAGAGGGGGGTGAGGAGAGGGGGTGAGGAGAGGGGAGAGAGAGGGGGTGAGGATAGGGGAGGAGAGGGGAGGAGGGGGGGAGGAGGGGGGGAGGAGGGGGGGAGGAGGGGGGGGAGGAGGGGGGGGAGGAGAGGGGAGGAGGGGGGGGAGGAGAGGGGAGGAGGGGGGGGAGGAGAGGGGAGAGGGGGGGGAGGAGAGGGAGGAGGGGGGGGAGGAGAGGGAGGAGGGGGAGGAGAGGGAGGAGAGGGAGGAGAGAGGGAGGAGGGGGAGGGGGGGAGGAGAGGAGAGGGGAGGGGGGGAGGAGAGGAGAGGGAGGGGGGGGAGGAGAGGAGAGGGAGGGGGAGAGAGGAGAGGGGGGGGAGGAGAGGGGAGGGGGGGGAGAGGGGAGGGGGGGGAGGGGAGGAGAGGGGAGGAGAGGGGAGGAGAGGGGAGGAGGGAGAGGGGAGGAGAGGGAGGAGGGGGAGGGGGGGAGGAGAGGGAGGAGGGGAGGGGGGAGGAGAGGGAGGAGGGGGAGGGGGGGAGGAGAGGAGAGGGGAGGGGGGGGAGGGGAGGGGGGGAGGGGAGGAGGGGGAGGGGAGGAGGGGGAGGGGAGGGGGGAGAGGGGGAGGGGAGGGAGGGGGGAGGGGGAGGGGAGGGAGGGGGGAGGGAGGGGGGAGGGGGAGGGGGGAGGGGAGAGGGGGAGGGGAGGGGGGAGAGGGGAGGGGAGGGAGGGGAGAGGGGGAGGGGAGGGAGGGGAGGGAGGGGGGAGGGGAGGAGGAGGGGGAGGTTAGGGGGGAGGGGGAGGTTAGGGGGGAGGGGGAGGTTAGGGGGGAGGGGGAGGGGAGGGAGGGGGGGAGGGGAGGAGGAGGGGGAGGTTAGGGGGGAGGGGGAGGTTAGGGGGGAGGGGAGGGAGGAGGGGGAGGGGAGGAGGGAGGAGGGGGAGGGGAAGAGGGGAGGGGGGAGGAGGAGGGGGAGGGAGGGGAGGACGATGGAGGGGAAGAGGGGAGGAGAGGAGGGGGAGGGGGGAGGAGAGGAGGGGGAGGGGGGAGGGAGGAGGGGAGGGGGGAGGAGGAGGGGGAGGGGGGAGGGGAGGAGGGGGAGGGGGGAGGGGGGGGGGAGGAGGGGGAGGGGGGAGGGAGGAGAGGAGGGGGAGGGGAGGAGGGGGGAGGGGGGGAAGGGGAGGGGGGAGGGGAGGGGGGGAGGGGGGAGGGGAGGGGGGGAGGGGAGGGGGAGGGAGGGGGGGGAGGGAGGGGAGGGGGGGGAGGGAGGGGGAGGGGGGGGGAGGGGGGGAGGGAGGGGAGGGGGGGAGGGAGGGGGAAGGGGGGGAGGGAGGGGGAGGGGAGGGGGAGGGGGGGGGAGGGGAGGGGAGGGGGGGGAGGGGAGGGGGGGAGGGGAGGGGAGGGGGGGGGGAGGGGAGGGAGGGGGGGAGGGAGGGGAGGGGGGGAGGGGGGAAGGGGGAGGGAGGGGGGGGAGAGGAGGGGAGAGGTGGAGGGGAGGAGGGGGACGGGGGGAGGGGAGGAGGGGGAGGAGAGGAGAGGAGGGAGAGGAGAGGAGGGGGAAGGGAGGTGGGGGAGGGAATGGAGGAGGGGGAGGGGAGGGGGGAGGGGAGAGGGAGAGGGGGAGGGGAGAGGAGGGGGGAGGGAGGGGGGGAGGAGGGGAGGGGGGAGGGGAGGGGGAGGGTGAGGGGGAGGGAGGAGAGGGAGGGGGAGGGAGGAGGGAGGAGGGGAGGGGGAGGAGGTGGAGGTGAGGGAGGTGGGGAGGGGGTGGAGGGAGGAGGGAGGGAGGGGTGGGAGGAGAGGGAGGGGGAGGAGGAGAGGGAGGGGGGG